>NW_027141229.1:3100000-3397500 GCF_036365525.1 Heterodontus francisci
CTGGTGTTCCTGTCACTACAGTTACTGACCCTCTCACCATCCCCATCTACTGGTGTCCCCGTCTCACTGCAGTTACTGTCCCGCTCACACCATCTCCATCTGCTGGTGTCCCTGTCTCACTGCAGTTACTGTCCCCCTCTCACCATCTCCATCTGCTCGTGTCTCTGTCTCACTGCAGTTGCTGTCCCCCTCTCACCATCTCCATCTGCTGGTGTCCCTGTCTCACTGCAGTTACTGCCCCCTCTCTCCACCTCACAATCACTGCGATTTGCAGTTTGTCCACAGATTGTAGTTGTTGACAAGCCAGCACTAGGAGGCGCTGTACAGCCATTTGCGCAAATTCAGCCTGTTCCACTGAAACGTCATGGTCTGCCACGTTCAGGCAGCTGCCAGGACTAAAGATGGCGCCCATCAAATAATCACAAAGACGGATGGGGGTCGAGTGGTGGAGTGGGGCGTGTTGGTGGTGGGGGGGGGGGGCGGCGGGGAATGGGATTTAGTTCCAGTGTTTGAAACCCTTCACCTCTTTCTATGATTTCACTAATTTAACAATGAGATTCAGAGAGTATTTTACCGCCTTTGCATTGTTAGCAAATGTAAAAATTCCAGCAGTAACCATCCAAATATTGTAAACAGCAGGAGTCCCAGAACATATCCCTGTGAATACTTGCTTTGGACATCTGTGACAAGTCAAACTATATGGGTCAAGTATATATAATATTCTGAACAATCTGGCCAAAATAAGTAACAGGGTTAAGGAATTGGCAAACAAATCTTGATATCGATAAATCTAGACATTTAAAAAATAAATTTGATCTTGGAATGTGAGCGTCACTGACAAGGCTGGCATTCATTGTTCACCACTAGCTGCACAGTGGCGTAGTGGTTAGCACCGCAGCCTCACAACTCCAGCGACCCAGGTTTGGTTCTGGGTACTGTCTGTGTGGAGTTTGCAAGTTCTCCCTGTGACCATGTGGGTTGCCGCCGGGTGCTCCAGTTTCCTCCCACAGCCAAAGACTTGCAGGTTGATAAGTAAATTGGCCATTGTAAATTGCCCCTTGTTTAGGTCAGTGGCAGGAGTATGGTGGGGATGTGGTCGGAATGTAGGATTAGTATAAATGGGTGGTTGTTGGGCGGCACAGTCTCGGTGGGCCGAAGGGCCTGTTTCAGTGCTACATATCTCTCTTCATCTCACTAGTTGCTCTGTGTTTGCCACAACTGAATGGTTTGCTCAGTCATTTCAGAGGGCAAGTAAGAGTAAATCACATTGATGTAGGGCTGTTGTCATATCAAAGACGGATCGGGTAAAGACAACAGGTTTCCCTCCATAAAGGTGGGATTTGAACTCTTGTAGATTATTAATCCAGACCTTTAGCTTGCTGGTCCAATAACATAAGAATTATATTAACATATTTTACGAATGTGCATTACCAGAGGAAGCAAGTGTTTGTACATTAACTTCATCAGGGACCTCAGACTATTGCCTGCAGGTGGTCAGGACTGATGAATGTTAGATTGACAATTTTCTTTAGTGCAATTACTTAAACTGAATGAGAAATTGCCATTTTTTTCCCTTGGACATTGTCTGGTGTGGTAATTTGTTCCAATAATTGTTGTCCCTTCTAAAAGCCCATCTCAACTTTTGAAAGACAGATTTCAAACTACCTCACGAACCATCAACAGCAGCAGCCAAGATAAAATGAGCTCCAGTATTATCAAACTATCCATCATATCAAAATGTAAAGGTGGCACCATCACGAGTCATCACTCAGAATGCTTGCCTGCTTGATTATCTCCATCAGGCTGGACTCGATTCAGACCGAGCTCTCCGGGGTAAAAGAACAGTGTTTAACCCATTGTGCTATCCAACTGCCATTAGTTACAGTATATAAAAATTTACATTATGTAGCACCTTTAACAATAGAGAAACTGACCAAAAATACAAAGGAGGTGGATTTTAAAGAGTTTAATTTCAAAGATGAGGGGGTGTAATAAGACAGAGAGATTTGCACAGAGAGTTCCAGAGTGTGGGGCCAGGATGTCTGATGTCTCGGACATTGATCGTCAGGACATTTAACAAACCAAATCTGTTCGAGAAGAGGGTGAGGGCTGGTATATAGGGCTGGAGAAGCCGACAGAGGCAGGATGGGGTGAAGACGAGAATGTTGAACATAATATCAGATAGATTTAAGAATTCTTTGAGGAATTAACAGTGCATTGATAAAGCGAATATAATGGATGTTAGAAATTAGAATTTGCAAAAGTTATTTTGTTTTGTGCCCTGTAGGAGGCTGATTGAGAAAAGGAAGGCACGTGGTAGTGAGGGGAAAGTGGCTACATAGATAGGTAGGTGACTAAAAAACAACTTGCATTTGTATAGCAGCTTTAATTTGGTAAAACATCCCAAGGTGTTTCACAAGACTGCTAAGAAACAACATTTGACACTGAGCAACACAAGGAGATATTAGGAGAGCTGAGTGAAGGCTCGGTCACAGAGATAGGTTTTTAAGCAGTGTCTTAAAGGAGAAGGGAGAGGCGAAGAGGTTTCCTTAGGGAATTCCAGGATTTAGGGCTAGACAGCTGAAAGCGCAGCCAACAATGGTGATACCACTGAAATCAGAATGCACAAGATGCCAGAATTGCAGAATACAGATATCTCAGTGGACTGTAGGACTGGTGGAGATTGCAGAGAAAGGGAGGGGAGGGAGCAAAGCCATGGAGGGATTTGAAAACAAGGATGAAATATTTATAATCACAGTATTGCTGGACTGGGTGACAAGATGGGAGACCAGCCAGGGGAGCATTGGAAAAGTTAAGTCCAGAGGCATTGATAATGGTTTCAGCAGCAGATGAGCTGAGGCATTGGGTGGAGATGGATGATGTTACAGAGATGGAAGTACACAGTCCTGGGGCTATGTGATCAGACTAGAAAACAAAGTGGTGATGTTTTCTAAACTGGAGAAATATCTATTGTGGTGTCCTCTGAGGAGTCAATGCTTATTTACAGCAATTCGGTTGACAGAGACAGACACCAGGCTACCCATAGCCCAACTCAGAAGCAGGAAAATACACTGGTGCTAATTCTACTCGCCGTGCCTTCCGTGTACACCCAAAATTTGCAGTGTAGTGCAGGTTTGAGAAGTACTCCTGGCTGCTGGTGGACAGAAACTCTCAGGTCTGGAAGTCATCAACTGACATATGTGGAGGGAAATATCACAAATACCTTGCAGAAATCTTAACCCTAACCGTCTGCTTTTTATGGTGTGTTCCTCCACTTGTGTACACACATGTTCAGGCAGAGGCTGGCGAGGTAGCAAGCCTGCAACACCGCTCTTGCTTCATTATAGTGCTTACACCAGGTCTGTGCCCACAAAGCCCCACTCTGTCCATTTAGGAAAGTCCAGAAGGCTCAGGGTACATAGTGAGGACACAGGCGCAATGTACCAGATTTTGGCCTCAATTGCCTCTTCACCTTGCTTGGGAACTGAGCATTACACAGGAAGAACAAAGAGAGGAATATGCAACACTGCACATTCCAGGGTACAACACTCCTGCCATTATAAAACAGGATAGTCTCTGACTTTCCATGGGGAGAAGGTGGCACAGTGGTAATGTCACTAGACGAGTAATCCAGAGACCCAAGCTAATGTACTGGGGACATGGGTTCAAATCTCACCATGGCAGCTGGTGGAAATTAAATTCAATTCATTAATTAAAAAATCTGGAATTGAAAGCTAGTCTCAGTAATAGTGTCATGAAACCACTATCAATTGTTGTAACAGCCCATCTCATTCACTGATGTCTTTTAGGGAAAGAAATCTACCATCTTGTCTGGTCTACATTGTGACTCCAGACCCACAGCAATCTCGTTGACTCTCAACTGCCCTCTAAATAGCCCAACAAGCCATTCAGCTCAAGAGCAATTTGGAATGGGCAATAAATGCTGGCCTGGCCAGTGACACCCACATCCCATGAAAGAATAATTTTTAAAAAATGAGCACATTGCATGTTTGTTAGTAAATGCATACCTTTTATCTATAAATCAGCCAAATCCACTATTCATTATCAGGGAATGTATTAGATGTCTCGCAATTACAGATCTCAACAATTGATGCAATGTTGATTTAAACAGTGATGCATTTATAAATTCAGAATAACCTCACATTTATCTCCCATTCTATTTCAAAAGGGTTTAATCAAACTTTAACTCCTTCAAGAACAAATCCTTGCAAATTGGATTGTAATTTCTCGAGTGTAGGAGATTGAGGGGTGATGTGATTGAGAATATAAAATTTTAAAAGGATTTCATAGGATGCAACCATATAAATTAACAGGTAGGAAAATAACAGCTGGTGCATCAAACATGCCCCCACACCTCATGATGGCTGCAGCATCACGATGACACTTTTTACCAAATGCACCTCACCCACTCACCTCCATCCATCCTCACCACCCGTTCGCCCAAAGCCACCATCCCTCCACTTCCCACCTGGATGGGTGCAGCTGCAACAGCACTCAAGAAGCTCGATACCAACCAGGACAAAGCAGCCCACTTGATTGGCACCCCGTACACAAACATTCACTCCCTCCGCCTCCAATGCACTGACACTTCAATAAAATAGAAGTGTGCACCATTTACAAGATGCACTGCAGCAATGTACAAAGGCTATTTAGACGGCACCTTCCAAACCTGCGACCTCTACCATCTAGAAAGACAAGGGCAGCAGACGCAAGGAAACGCCACCACCTGCAAGTTCCCCTCCAAGCCACACACCATCCTGACTTGGAACTATATCACATTTGACTGTTGCTGGGTCAAAGTCTTGCAACTCCTTCCTAACAGCACTGTGGGTGCACCCTACCCCACATGGGCTGCAGCAGTTCAAGAAGGCAGCTCACCACCACCTTCTCGAGGCAAGTAGAGATAGGCAATAAATGCTGGAAAGCCAGCGACATCCTCATCCCATGAACAAAATCAAAACATTTTCTTTTTAAATATTTCTTTGCACTTATTTTTGACAATGAATCATTCATGTGTGATTCTGTCAGGTAACTGTTGTGCGTGTACACCAGTCAGATGTGTGGCTACAAGATCATGTTAGTTATGTAAGATTTATAATGTAACACACCATGTGATTGAGTGTTGGTCAGTCTTGATGATACACGTGTACAGTTACTATCTCAATGTAATTGCTGCTCTCTCAGTAATTAACAGAGAACCCACAATACTGCATTAATGATCTCACCTTCACTGACAGTCTTTGTATACAGTCAACACAGACACAGAGGTTCAAGGAACACGCAACACGTTGGCTGCGGTGAGATTTCTGAAGACTCAAAGACAAAAACGGTGTTACGATTTTGAAGAGAGCACTTTTCTTTCACTTTTGGAAGATCAGACCACATTACAAGCTTTTTTTTTTCTCAAATCCGCTCAGCAATGATCTGGATATCCAACACCCCAACCCATCCAGCTTTCTGAGGTTTGAAGCAGTGCAGTCAGCAGCAACTGGCTCAGCTTATTTTCATTTTGTCTGTGAGGTCGGGTGTGGCTGCAGACTCCAGTCGACTTTATTTTTCCAATGATGATTTTATCTGTGTCTTTCCACAGGCTTGAAATGGACCACAGCATTCCCAACAGAGCAGCGATACTGTGGGAATGGTTAAAGAATGTTCAGCGAGCTGACCACGATGTGGAGTGGAGGACATTGGATCATCCCAAGTCAGTCGGTCTGCTTTGCACAGCCAGCTCACACAATGCGTGTTCCCTCCCTTAAATATGTACAGCCATATTTGAGGTGATTTCCAAATATTTACAGAAATCTCATTCACCAAGGCAATTGATGCAAGAAAATGTGCATTTAGTATGTCACAAGAAAAATTAAATGTCTTCATTCAATGAAGTGTTGGCTGAGCTTTATTTTAACACTCTGACGTAGATCACATCAGCACTGTGCCACAAGCCTGCAACATCATCATGACAAAACTGTCTTTCCAGCCTCTTTTCCTCCTCAAATATCGATCAAGAATGTCAAACAGCCTTTTTAATGAAGGCACGGTAGCTGTAAGGTTTATTTTGTCAGACACTATTTGATTTTTCAGCTGCCCAGCTCTTTGCTTCAGCACTCAGCCAGTTTACATTTTCCCACGTGACTGAGAGGGAGGCTCCCCAGAGCCGGAGCCGCAGAAGGTGTTCAGTCTCACTCGGTCAGGCTGAGCAACTGGGCTCGTGTCAAAATGTCAACCACATTTATTTAGATGCTGAAGAGAAACACAAGGGAGAGATTGGTGCAATCTTCATTCAGAATATCAGGAGGTCAGTGAGGGGTCAAAGCCCACAGTCAGATGGGATGAGAGTCAGCAGAGTGGACAGAAAAGGCCATGGCAAGGATTTTTATTGAAGTTTTCAGTGGAATCTTTGTGGCCCCGGAGGAGCAGAAACTCTGCCAAATGCTAATCCGGCGATAAAATCATCGGGGCCGGAGTGAGAAGATTCCTGGCTATCTCTCTGGTTAAACTCAGGGCTAGAAATTTCTGGAAGGGATGTGTTATGGGTAAGAAATGATAACATAGTCTCTCTCACAAGGCTCTCAGTAGAATTTACTTACAGCTGTTTTGTCATTTACAATATTGACTCTCTAAATTTTTGACGCTCATCACCTCTGCAGTGAGACATTTTTTCTGTAGATAATGCACATCTCCACTTCCACTCCAGTGAAATGTCATGACAAGCACTGCTCCTCTGAATCCTCTCTTCTATAAAGAGAGATCTGACCTGGATTATATTGGAACATCAAGAAGATGTAGCAACGGTTGTCAAGCAATGGGAAAATGTCAGGGAGGGAAACAAGTTGCAAGCCTGTTTAAACATTCATCTGAGTTTATTTTCAAAGAGTGACCCAACTCAAAACTCTTCATATTTATAAACTAAAATGAAAGCTCATCGCTGCTAATGGATGGCACTTGGCAACTTGTGCATAGGTTTTTGGCTCCTGCTTAAAGTGATAGAAAATAACGATGTATTCTGCAAGTTTCACAGAACAGCTACAGTAATTTTGTCCAGGCTGTTTATTCATGTTGCTTATCGTACTGTCCTCCTCATCCAAGTGCTCCTATATCACACTGGCCTCAAATTTGGTTCCATAGTGCCTGTAGTTTTTGCACTACAGGGTCTGTTTTGCTCCCAAACAAGTGACTACTACCCATGCTCACTTCTGGCACAGCCTCTTCCGGGCACAATTTTGATGAGGGCAGCAGCGTGTGCATTAGGAGCATGCGCCACAAGTATGGAGAGTCGGCAGGTGATGACGTCTGTCAGTGTGTGATGCTGATTTGACACCAGCACTGCCATTTCCAACCTCACTGCTTGGGCGAATGCCCTGTCTTAAACACACAGTTGAATATATGTTTAGCAGCAGGAAGGAATCTCCCATCAGCGCTTTTTAAAGTGATTGTCAGCTATTTCAGGTTAGTTACTGATTGACTTCTACTGGCTCTGTCTGAGTTTGTAGAGGTGAGTTTTTACTGCCATTTAAAGTTGGTGAAGTCGACAGGGAATCGGGTTGCACGTGCTGAAGCTCTTCAAAGAAAGAACAAAGATCAAAGAAAATTACAGCACAGGAACAGGCCCTTCGGCCCTCCAAGCCTGCGCTGATCCAGATCCTCTATCTAAACATGTCGCCTATTTTCTAAGGGTCTGTATCTCTTTGCTTCCTGCCCATTCATGTATCTGTCTAGATACATCTTAAAAGACCCTATCGTGCCCGCGTCTACCACCTCCGCTGGCAACGTGTTCCAGGCACCCACCACCCTCTGCGTAAAGAACTTTCCACGCAGATCCCCCCTAAACTTTTCCCCTCTCACTTTGAACTCGTGACCCCTAGTAATTGAATCCCCCACTCTGGGAAAAAGCTCCTTGCTATCCGCCCTGTCTATACCTCTCATGATTTTGTACACCTCAATCAGGTCCCCCCTCAACCTCCGTCTTTCTAATGAAAATAATCCTAATCTGCTCAACCTGTCTTCATAGGTAGCGCCCTCCATACCAGGCAAAATCCTGGTGAACCTGCTCTGCACCCTCTCCAAAGCATCTACATCCTTTTGGTAATGTGGCGACCAGAACTGCACGCAGTATTCCAAATGTGGCAGAACCAAAGTCTTATACAACTGTAACATGAAATGTTATTTAAATGTTACATTAAATCGTTCTGACTTCAAGGGTTCTGGTCAGACCACTGGCTTCCGGTCATGGGTTCAACTGGTTTCCATCCTCCTTGGCCTGCAGCATGACTGGGAGAATGAGCAGAGGCAACATGGATGAGGACAAGCTGCTGCAAGAAGGAAGAGGAGGAGGAGGGGGAAGAAGGGCTCTCAGTAGGAGGCCTTACCAACCTCGGGTGTTCTGGAATCATTTCTCTTACTTCAACCTAAGCCAGGATCAGTGTGTGTGATGTCTTCGCTGTACAAAGGAGGTGCTCACAGAAGTCTGCCACCTCTTGCAACCTCAGAGCAAAGCAGGAATGGTGCTGTTAGTGGCTTTGAAAGTGACCGTGGCCCTGAATTTCTTTGTGTTGGGATCCTTTCAAACGGAAGCAGGCAACATTTCTAAACATCTCCCGGTTTGGCTGTTGGTTGCTGCAGGAGTGAGGTGATGGACACTTTATATCAGGAGAGGGAAGTACATTACATTGTCTCTGACCAGAGAGAAGCAGAGAAGCTTGCACGTAGCTTCACCAGGATAGCTGGGATCCCTATGGTGCAGGTGCCATTTATTGCACACATGTTGCTTTGTGAGTGTCGCATCTAAATGCAGAGATGAACCATAATCACAAAGGGTTCCACTCTCTGAATGTGCAGTTGGGATGCAACCATGCTCAGTAGATCATGTTGATAAATAGCTAGTATCCTGCCAGCAGCTAAGATGTTTTTATTCCGTGCCAATCTGCTGAGCCATCATGTCAAACCAGAGGGTGGCTGCTGGGCCATCAGGGCTATCCACTGACCACCTGGCTTATGAAATTGGTGTGCGTCCCCTGCACATGTTGAATCATAGAAGTTTAAGGCACTGTAAGAGGTCACTCAGCCCAAAAGGTTTGTGCAGGCCAACAAACAATCCACCTATTCTAATCCCACATACCAACATTTGGTCCGTCGCCCTGCAGATTACTGCACTTGAGGTGTATATCCAGATGCCTTTTGAGTCTATCCTCCTGGCTATCTGCCACATGGCAAATCTTTGTATCGTCTGTAAACGTCTTGATTATGCCCCCTATCCTTACGTCCAAATCATTAATTTTTACCACAAAAAGCAGGGCACCCAGTACTGAGCCCCGCAGAACGCCACTGGAAACAGCCCTCAGTACTTTAAACACCCGTCAACAATTACCCTTTGTTTCCTGCCACCGTTCCAATTTGGTATCCACCTTGCTGCATTTCCCTGGATCCCATAGGATTTTATTTTTTTAACTGGTCTGCCATGTGGAACTTTGTCAAAAGACTTGCTAAAATCCATGTAGACCACATCAGCTGCAAGACCCTCATCTATCTTCCGAAGAAGGGTCACTGACCCGAAACGTTAACCCTGCTTCTCTTTCCACAGATGCTGCCAGACCTGCTGAGTGATTCCAGCATTTCTTGTTTTTGTTTCAGATTTCCAGCATCCGCAGTATTTTGCTTTTCCCTCATCTATCTTCCTTGTTCCTCCTTCAAAAAATTTGATCAAGTTGGTCAAACAAGATCTGCCCTTAACAAATCCTTGTAATCCTCTTGACATCCATGGGGCTCTAGTTTTAGCTGTCTTATCCTTTTTCTTTGTGGTCACATGTTTACTCTGAACCCCTTGAATCTCGCCTTTGAATGCCTCCCACTGTTCTGACACTGATTTTTCTTCAAGTAACTGTTTTCCAATTCACTTTCGCTTAATCACTCCTCAGTTTAGTTAAATTGGCCTTTCTCCAATTGAGGACTCTAACTCCTGTTCTTTCCCTGTCCTTTTCCATCGTTATAAAACCGACTGAATTATGATCACTATCGCCAAAATGTTCTCCCACTGCCACCCCTTCCACCTGCCCATCTTCATTTCGTTGGTTAGTTCGAGATACTGCAATGAAACAGGTCCTTCGGCCCACCTAGTCTGTCCCGACCATCAGCCACCCATTTATACTAATTCTACACTAATCCCATATTCCTACCACATCCCCTATCACCTACCTATTCTAGGGGCAATTTACAATGGCCAATTTATCGATCAACCTGCCAGTCTTTGGCTGTGGGAAGAACACGGAGCACCCAGGGAAAACCCACGCTGTCACAGGGAGAACTTGCAAACTCCGCACAGGCAGTACCCGGAACTGACCAAGGTCGCTGCAGCTGTGAGGCTGCGGTGCTAACCACTGCGCCACTGTGCTGCCCTGTGCTCAGTTTCCTAAAACTAAGTCTAAAACTGCGCCCTCTCTTGTTGGACTTGCTACATACTGGACAAAAAAGTTCTCCTGAATGCACCTCAAGAATTCTGCTCCCTCAATCCCTTTCAGAGGAAAACTATCCCAGTTAATATTGAGGTAGTTAAAATCCACGACTATTACTACCCTATTGTTCTTGCACTTTTCAGACACTGGCCTGCATATCCGCTCCTGTATCTCTATCTGACTGTTTGGGGGTCTGTAGTTCCATTCCAGCAGTGTGATTGCCCCGTTTCTGTTCCTTACCTCAATCCATGTGGCCTCATTTGATCAACGTTCCAACATATGATCCCTCCTCACAGCTGTAATAGTTTCCTTGACCAAAATTGATACTTCCCCTCCTTTCTTATCCCCCTCCCCAATGCACATGAAAATCCTGTTTGACAGAAAAGTTGAAATTCCATTGCTGTCCCTCCTTAAGCTGTGTTTCTGTAATAGCTAGGAAATTGTCCTACCACGTGCTTATCTGTGCCATCAGCTCATCTGCAACATTTACTGTACTGCTTGCATTAAAATGCTCTGCCAAACTCTTTTTTTATTTCCTAACCTTTGTTTCCTCTGTCTTCCAGAATCATCCATTAATTTTCAGCCTTCCATTTTCATTTCTGATTTTGTCCAAATCTAGTCTACCCTCAGATCCCCATTCCCCTGCCAAACTGGTTTAAACTAACCCCAACTGGACTGGCAAAACATCCCGCAAGAAACTCGATCCCGGCTCTTTTCAAGTGCAACCCGTCCGGTCTGTACAAGTCCCATCTTCCCCCAGAGCCGGTCCGAATGTCCCAGGAATCTAAAACCCTCCCTCATGCACCATCTTTCCAGCCATGCATTCATCTGTCTTATCCTGTTTTCCTCACTGATGCATGGCACTGGGAGTAATCCGAAGATTATTACTTTTGAGGTCCTGCTTTCTAATTTCTTTCCAAGCTCCCTAAATTCTGACTGCAGGACCACATCCCTCTTTCTACCAATGTTGTTGGTTCCAATATGGAGCATTACAGCTGGCTGTTCCCCCTCCCACTTCAGGATGCTCAGCAGCCGCTCAGTGACATCCTTGACAATGGTACAAGGGAGGCAACAACCCATCCTGTATTCACATCTGCGGCTACAGAAACGTCTGTCTGTTCCGCTGTCTATTGAATCTCCTATCACTATGGGCAGTCATGCATATAAAGAAAAGCCATGTTTTTCCATGTGAAACGTCATAAACTGATAGGGTTGTTCAAGAAATGGCTTCGCTGCCTGGACCACTTTGGAGGATCCCTCGTTGTAGCGTGTGTCACGATTAGTCATGGTCTGCTGTATCCTGTACAACCTCTGCATCATGAGGGCACAGCCCTTTCCACCAGGAATCAGGCGAGCGGCTGAGGAGGAGAAAGGCAGAAGGCAGGAGGCAAAGATATCCCCTTTCCAGCCGAGCTGACGGTTATCACCTCTGGGCTGGCTGGTGGACAGGCAACAGCAAGGGCACTGGTGCAGTGACAGTGATGAAAAGGCGTACATAAGTACATAGGAACATACATGAAAATTAGGAGCAGAAGTAGGTCATTTGATAAGATCATGGCTGATTGAATGTGGCCTCAACTCTGCTCTCCTGTCAGCCCTTCATAACACTTGCCTCCTTTGCCTATCAAACATCTATCTAACCTTATCCTGAATATATTCAATGACCCTGCCTGCACTGCTCTCTGAAGAAGTGAATTCCACGGATTAACAACCCGGAGAAAAAAATTCACCTCACTCCCATCTTAAATGGGAGACGCCTTATATTTTTGGCAGTTTGAGTATCTGAACCATGATAGGTGCAAAATAAACATGGATTCTTCTTTAACAAAACCTGGAGCTCAAACCAACTAGAAGTTAAAAAAGGGCCATTATTGTAAATTGCATGACCCATGAACCATCTCGGCCTCCTGAATTCCCCAGCATCATAGATGCCAGTCTTCAGCCAATTTGATTCACTCCATGGGATATAAAGAAATGGCAGCAGGCACTGGATGCTGCAAAGGCTAAGAACTTGCCGCGACCCTAGTCAAACATTTCCAGTACAGCTACAACACTGGCATCTGCTTGGAATTGTGGATAATTGCCCAGGCATGTCCTGTGCACAAAACAAAGGACAAGGAATACGGCCAATTACAGTTTCATCAGTCAAGTGACGGAAGGTGTCGTCGACAGTGTTATCAATACTTCGCAATAACCTGCTCAGTGATGTTCAGTTTGGGTTCGCCAGGGCCACTCGGCTCCAGATCTCATTACAGCCTTGGTTCAAACATGGACAAAAGAGCTGAACTCAAGAGGTGAGGTGCGAGTGACTGCCCTTGACACCAAGGCAGCATTTGACCGAGTATGGCATCAAGGAGCCCTAACAAAACTGAAGTCAATGGGAATCGGAGGGAAAGCTCTCGGCTGGTTGGAGTCAAACAGAGCATGAAAGAAGATGGTTGCATAACAAAACTGCAGGAGTTCCTCAGGTTAGTGTTCCAGGTCCAATCATCTTCAGCTGCTTCATCAGTGACCTTTCTTCCATCACAAGGTCAGAAGTGGTGATGTTCACTGATGATTGCACAGTGTTCAGTACTATTCGCGTCTCCTCAGATATTGAAGCAGCCCGTGTCCATATGCAACAAGACCTGGACAACATCCAGGCTTGGACTGATGTTTGGTGCCAATGTTACTTGCCACTTAAGTGCCAGGCAACGACCATCTACAACAAGATAGAATTCAACCATCTCCCTTTGGTGTTCAATGACATTGCCATCACTGAATCTCCCACTATTGTCATCCTGGGGTTCCCATTCACAAAAAAAACTGTATCAGCCACATGAATACTGCAGTTACAAGAGCAGGTCAGAGGCAGGGAGTTCTGTGATGAGTAACTGACCTGTCTCCCGAATGCCTGCCCACCAAGTACAAGGCAGAAGTCAGGAGTGTGATACAATACTTTCCACTTGCCTCGATGGGAGCAGCTCCTACAACAGTCAGGAAGCTCGACACCATCCAGGACAAAGCAACCCAGTTGACTGGCACATCATCCACCACATTCAACATTCACTCACTTCACCACTGACGCACAGTGTCAGCAGTGTGTACCATCTACAAGATGCACTGCAGCAACTCACCAAGGCTTCCCTGACAGCTTCCAAACCTGCAACATAGAAAGACAAGGGCAGCAGATGCATGAGAACACCACCACCTGCAAATTCCTCTCCAAGATACACACCATCCTGACTTGGAGCTATATCACTGTTCCTTCACTGTCACTGGGTCAAAATCCTGGAACTCCCTTCCTAACAGCACTGTGGGTATACCTATACCCCAAGGACTGTAGCATTTCAAGAAGCCAGCTCACCACCACCTTCTCAAGGGCACTTATAGATGGGCAATAAATGCTAGCCCGGCCACATCCCATGAACGAATAAATAAAAAAGTGGAAACATCCTTCCATCATCCATAGAAAGAGGTGAAGGGTTTCAAACACTGGAACTAAATCCCATTCTCCCCCCCGCCCCCCCCCCCCCACCAACACGCCCCACTCCACCACTCTCCCCCCATCCGTCTTTGTGATTATTTGACCGGCGCCATCTTTAGTCCTGGCAGCTGCCTGAACGTGGCAGACCATGACGTTTCAGTGGAACAGGCTGCATTTGCGCAAATGGCTGCACAGCGCCACCTAGTGCTGGCTTGTCAACAAGTACAACCTGTGGACAAACTGCAAATTGCAGTGATTGTGAGGTGGAGAGACGGGGCAGTAACTGCAGTGAGACAGGGGCACCAGCAGATGGCGATGGTGAGAGGGGGACAGCAACTGCAGTGAGACAGGGACACCAACAGATGGAGATGGTGAGAGGGGGACAGTAACTGCAGTGAGACAGGGACACCAACAGATGGAGATGGTGCGAGCGGGACAGTAACTGCAGTGAGACAGGCCACCAGCAGATGGAGATGATGAGCCATTGCTGATTGGAGATTCTGTGCAACTGAGAGTTTGAAAGTTTCCAAAAGTTTGAGGAATTTACTTTCTGTAAACTTGAGGTGCTGAATAAAATAATTTTAATACAATTTGTGTTCAATGGCTATTTTCCTACTATGTAACCACTTGTAACATTAAAATGGTTCCTGTTTGGAAAATTATTTTGAGTGATTGTATGATTGTATAAATAAAACAGCAGCATCAAATAAAACTCAAACAATCATTTGCAAATAAAAACTATCTGAATATGTTGTGTTGCTTTCTTCATCACTAACGTTATGACATCTCTCTCTCTCTCCCTCTCACTTCTTTCTCTGTGCTGGTATCTTCTCTACTATAACTCAAAGTAATTGAAGTTTTGATCCGATTGTCTTTTGAAAGTTAATTTTGAATCTGCTTTCAGAAACCTGTCAGAGAGTGAATTCCAGACCAGAACAACTCCCTGCCTATTTGTTTCTCCCCTCTGCTAGTGTAAACAGTCTCGCCTCAGGTCTCCGAACTGAGGGAAAGATTTTGAATATAATTAATTTCTGAAGGACAGCAGCTGCAGAGGAGCTGGAACCTCCTGAATATGGACAACTGATGAACAAAAATCATCTCTGAATCCCCAAGGGGAGCACAGGAAATAAACAGTCAGGAAGCAAATGGAAGCAAGCGACACTTTATTACAGCAGCAAAAAACTCTTTGTCAGAATGTGCAGGTCGTTATCGCTGAACGTTATATAAACTGGAGGTGAAAAGTGGAAGATCTTTAATACAATTTGTGTTAAATGTCCATTTCCCAGCTTTGTAAACCTTTGTAACATTAAACAAGTAAATGTTAAGAAGGTTTTTTCGATTGATTACAGGCTAATGCATAAATACAGCAGCAGCAAATCTAGTTCAAAGGATCATTGACAAATATATTGCAGTCAAACCGGCCTCTCCAGCGAAAAACTCTCTGTCAGAATTTCAAGGTAATTGCAGTGAGACATTTTCAGTCATTTTTTGAACTTTCTGTTAAGTGGAGGTGAATAGTGAAAAACATTTAATTCAATTAGTGTTAAATGGCCATTATCCAAACCGGCCCCTCCAGGTTTTAAATTACAGCAGCTTTTCTGCTCCGTTAATGAGGTTTTTGGTGAAGGGAGAGAGAGACAGACAGACAGACAGGTTTTTGGCTGGAATGTTCCATTTGGGATTTGGCTGGAATATCCCTCTCTTCCCCCATTCCCTGTTTGCACAGAAACTCGCCTTGGACTGTCCCATACCGGGAGGGAGTGTCCAGATGAAGGAAGCTGAGAGCTGTTTGGATGAGCTGTATTTTAGTTGGACTGTCTGTTTTGAGTGACAGGTTCTGGGATATATTAGGACAACGTCAGCCTCCATTATTTCTTTCCATGTGGCTGGTTTGTGAAGGTGAATTTCTGTGCCCCAATCTCTGTGTCTCTGTGCCCAGGTGAATTGCAAGCTGATTACAGTGTGTGTGTGTGTGTGTGAGAGAGAGACAGAGAGAGAGAGAGAGAGAGATGGAGAGAGTCCAGTCTGAATCCCCCTCTCTCTGTCCCAGTCCTGACCCTTTTCTTCAATTCCCACCCCAATCTCCCTCTCCAGGATCTTTTCCCCATGGATGGGCTGATGGAGGGAAGGTGTTAGAGTCCAACGATTAGCGCAGATATTGTGGGATAGTGGGTATCACATCTTTATTGTCTCTCTCTGCTTTTCTCCCTCCTTTTTACTCAATCTCTCCCTCTCAATCTCTCCCTCTCAATCTCTCCCGCCCAATCTCTTCCTCCCAATCTCTTCTTCTCAATCTTTTTCAATCTCTCTTTCTCTGTGCTTCCCTTTCGCTCTGTGCTTCTCTCTCTCTCTCTCTGTTTCTCTGCATCTCTCGCTCTCACTCTCTCTCTCTCTGCTTCTCTCTCTGTTTCTCTCTCTCTCTCTGGTTCTCTCTATCCGTCTGTGTTCCTCCATTTCTCTCTGTCTCTCTCCTTCATCTTGTGTTTCTCTCTCTCTCTGTTTCTTTCTCCCTCTGTTCCTCAATATCTCTCTCTCTCGGTTTCTCAATCTCTGTTTCTCCCTCTCTCTGTTTCTC
Organism: Heterodontus francisci; assembly: GCF_036365525.1. Classification (NCBI taxonomy): domain Eukaryota; kingdom Metazoa; phylum Chordata; class Chondrichthyes; order Heterodontiformes; family Heterodontidae; genus Heterodontus; species Heterodontus francisci. Next base: position 3,116,508 of record NW_027141229.1, read on the forward strand.
TCTCTCTCTTTCTTTCTCTCTCTTACCCTGTTTCTCAATCTCGCTCTCTCCCTCACTTTGTGTTTTTCTCTCTCTCTCTGTTTCTCTGTCTCTCTTTCTCTCTCTATCTGTTCCTCAATGTCTCCTCCCAATCTATCTCTCTGTTTCTCTCTCTCTGTGTTTCTCTCTGTGTTCCTCAATCTCTCTCTCCCAATCTCACTCTCGGTTTCTCTCTGTCTCTGTTTTTCTCTCTCTCTCTCTGTCTCTCTCTCTGTCTCTCTCTGTTTCTCTCTCTCCGTCTGTGTTTCTCCATCTCTCTCCGTCTTTCTCCCTCACTTTGTGTTTCTCTCGCTCTCTGTTTCTTTCTCTCTCTGTTCCTCAATCTCTCTCTCTCTCGGTTTCTCAATCTCTGTTTCTCTCTCTCTATCTCTGTTTCTCCCTCTCTCTGTCTGTCTGTCTGTGTCTCTCTCTCTCTTTCTTTCTCTCTCTCTCTCTGTTTCACTCTCTCTGTTCCTCGATGTCTCTCTCCAAATCTATCTCTCTGTTTTTCTCTCTCTCTCTGTTTCTCTCTCCCTCTCTGTTCCTCAATCTCTCTCTCTCCAATCTCTCTCTTGGTTTCTCAAACTCTGTTTCTCTCTGTCTCAATCTCTGTTTCTCGCTCTCTCTCTCTCTCTCTCTCTCTCTAACTCTCTCTATTTCTCTCTCTCTCTCTGTTTGTCTCCATCTCTGTGTTCGTCCATCTTTCTCTCCCTCCCTCACTTTGTGTTTCTCTCTCTCGCTGTTTCTCTCTGAGTGAGTGTGCGTATTTTTGTCTCAATTGCTTTCTCTGTCCTTCTCTCTCTCATCTCTCTGTGATTTTCTGTGTGCCTTTCTCACTGTCATTCTGTCTGTCTCTTTGCTGCCTGCTATTTCTTTGCATCTGAGTTATTTCCCTCCACTTTTTTCCCCCAACTTTTTCTCTCTCTCTTTCTGTCTTTTCTCTATTTCTCTGTATCTCTGTCTTTTCTCTATTTCTCTGACTTTGTCTTTTCTCTATTTCTGACTTTCTGTCTTTTCTCCATTTCTCTGACTTTCTGTCTTTTCTCTATTTCTGACTTTTTGTCTTTTCTCTATTTCTGACTTTCTGAATTTTCTCTATTTCTCTGACTTTGTCTTTCCTCTATTCCTGACTTTCTGTCTTTTCTCTATTTCTCTGTCTCTTTCTGTCTTTTCTCTCATTCCCCGCCTCTTTCTGTCTTTTCTCTGTTTCTGTGATTTCACTCTCTTTTCTGTTTATATGTCTTTTCTCTCTTTCTTTCTCTTTTTCTCTCTTTCTTGTCTCTATCGCTTCTCTCTTTTTATCTCTCTTCCTTTGTCGCTTTCTATCTTTTCTCTCTCTTTCTCTCTCTCTTTCTTTGTCTCATTCTATCTTCTCTCTTTCTCTTTCTATCTTTTCTCTCTTTCTTTTTATCTCTCTTTCCAAATTTTTCTTTCTCTCTTTCTTTTTCGAACCCTAACCGCCCCCTTCAATTTATCCCACAGAATTTATCTCCCCCCCCCCGCAATTTATATCCACCACCGCAATTTATCTCCACCCCCCCGCAATTTATATCTCCCCCCGCAATTTATATCTCCCCCCTCTCAATTTATATCCCCCCCCGCAATTTATAACCCCCCTCCCCCAATTTATATCTCACCCCATAATTTATATCTACCCCCCGCAATTTATATCTGCCCCCCAGAAATTTATATCTCCTCCCCGCAATTTATATCTCCCCCCGCAATTTATATCTCCTGCCCTCAATTTATATCTCCCCCCACAATTTATATCTTCCCCTCCTCAATTTATATCTCCTCCCCACAATTTATATCTCCCCCCACAATTTATATTTCCCCCCGCAATTTATATCTCCTCCCCACAATGTATATCTCCCCCCGCAATTTATATCTCCTCCCCACAATTTATATCTCCCCCCGCAATTTATATTTCCCCCCGCAATTTATCTCTTCCCCTCCTCAATTTATATCTCCTCCCCACAATTTATATCTCCCCCCGCAATTTATATTTCCCCCCGCAATTTATATCTCCTCCCCACAATTTATATCTCCCCCCGCAATTTATATTTCCCCCCGCAATTTATATCTCCTCCCCTCAATTTATATCTCCCCCCGCAATTTATATCTCCTCCCCACAATTTATATCTCCCCCCGCAATTTATATCTCCCCCCGCAATTTATATCACACCCCCGCAATTTATATCTCACGCCCCCACAATTTATATCTCCTCCCCGCAATTAATAACTCCTCGCCGCAATTTATATCTCCCCCAGCAATTTATATCTACCCCCACAATTTATATCTCCCCCCGCAATTTATATCTACCCCCACAATTTATATCTCCCCCCGCAATTTATATCTACCCCCACAATTTATATCTCCCCCCGCAATTTATATCTACCCCCACAATTTATATCTTCCCCTCCTCAATTTATATCTCCTCCCCACAATTTATATCTCCCCCCGCAATTTATATTTCCCCCCGCAATTTATATCTCCTCCCCTCAATTTATATCTCCCCCCGCAATTTATATCTCCTCCCCACAATTTATATCTCCCCCCGCAATTTATATTTCCCCCCGCAATTTATATCTCCTCCCCTCAATTTATATCTCCCCCCGCAATTTATATCTACCCCCACAATTTATATCTCCACCCGCAATTTATATCTACCCCCACAATTTATATCTCCCCCCGCAATTTATATCTACCCCCACAATTTATATCTCCCCCAGCAATTTATATCTACCCCCACAATTTATATCTCCCCCCGCAATTTATATCTCCCCCCGCAATTTATATCTACCCCCACAATTTATATCTCCCCCCGCAATTTATATCTACGCCCACAATTTATATCTCCCCCAGCAATTTATATCTCCCCCCGCAATTTATATCTACCCCCACAATTTATATCTCCCCCAGCAATTTATATCTCCCCCCGCAATTTATATCTACCCCCACAATTTATATCTCCCCCCGCAATTTATATCTACCCCCACAATTTATCTCCCCCCCCCGCAATTTATATCTACCCCCACAATTTATATCTCCCCCCGCAATTTATATCTACCCCCACAATTTATATCACACCCCCGCAATTTATATCTACCCCCACAATTTATCTCCCCCCCCGCAATTTATATCTACCCCGACAATTTATATCTCCCCCCGCAATTTATATCTACCCCCACAATTTATATCTACCCCCACAATTTATCTGCCCCCCGCAATTTATATCTACCCCCACAATTTATATCTCCCCCCGCAATTTATATCTCCCCCCGCAATTTATATCTACCCCCACAATTTATATCACACCCCCGCAATTTATATCTACCCCCACAATTTATCTCCCCCCCCGCAATTTATATCTACCCCGACAATTTATATCTCCCCCCGCAATTTATATCTACCCCCACAATTTATATCTACCCCCACAATTTATCTCCCCCCCGCAATTTATATCTACCCCCACAATTTATATCTCCCCCCGCAATTTATATCTCCCCCCGCAATTTATGTCTCCCGCTCCTCAATTTATATCTCCTCCCCGTAATTTATATCTCCCCCACCATTTATATCTCCCCTCTCCCCCGGCAATTTATATCTCTCCCCGCAATTTATATCTACCCCCCGCAATTTATATCTCCCCCCGCAATTTATGTCTCCCGCTCCTCAATTTATATCTCCTCCCCGTAATTTATATCTCCCCCACCATTTATATCTCCCCCCTCCCCCGGCAATTTATATCTCTCCCCGCAATTTATATCTACCCCCCGCAATTTATATCTACCCCCCGCAATTTATATCTCCCCCCGCAATTTATATCCCCCCCGCAAGTTCCGCCCCCGCAATGTATTTCCCCAATTCTTTTCCCACCCCCTCAAAATGTCCTCCCCCCACAATTTATATCAACCCTGCAATTTTTTTCCCCTGCAATATTTGCCCCCTGGAAAACATCCCCCCTTGTAAAGACCCCCCCCAATCTAAATAATCTCATCTACAGACCCCTATCTGATTTCTCCTGTTAACTGACCCTATCTCATACCCTCACTATGAACAGACCCCATCGAATTATCCCCTTCCCCCTGTCACAAGACAACCGATCTAAATAGCTCCCCAGGTACAGTCTCCCATCTAAATACCCCCCCAGGAAAAATCTCCCATCTAAATACCCACCCCCCCCCCCAGGATCAGACTTCCATCTAAATACCACCCCCGACCCCAAGAACAGACTCCCATCTAAATACCGTCCCAGGAACAAACTCCCATCTAAATACCCCCGCCACCCGAGGAACACACTCCCATGTAAATACACGCCCCAGGAACAGACTCCCATCTAACCCCCACCCCAGGAACAGACTCCCATCTAAATACCCACCGAGAAACACACCCCCTTGTAAATACCCCCCTCCCGTGGACAGACACCCATCTAGATACTAAAATAAAAGCAAAATACTGCGGATGCTGGAAATCTGAAACAAAAACAAGAAATGCTGGATTCATTCAGCAGGTCTGGCAGCATCTGTGGAATCCACAGATGCTGCCAGACCTGCTGAGTGAATCCAACATTTCTTATTTTTGTGACCCATCTAGATACCCCCAGGAACAGACTTCCATATATTATACCCCTCCATTACTGACCCCAGTCTAATTTTCCCCCCTGCCCTCCATTGTAAACACTTCCCCCTTTCTAAGTAACCTGCCTGTGCTGTAAAAGCCCCCCCTCTACTAATTCCCACCATTTCATATGTAGAGATGGTGCTCCCTCTAATTGTTATATAGACAGGGATCTCCCTCCATTTTCCACATAGAATGGCATCTCCCTCTGTCTTATATGTAGGGGAAGGTCCCTCCACTTTATATGTAGAGGGGTAGTCCTCTCCTCTTTATATGTAGAGGGGGAGGCCCCTCTATTTGACATGTAGAGGGGGAGGTCCCTCCACGTTATATGTAGAGGGGTAGCCCTCTCCTCTTTGCAGGTAGAGGGGGAGGTCCCTCTATTTGACATGTAGAGGGAGAGCTCACTCCATTTGATATGTAGAGGGGGAGCTCCCTCCATTTGATATGCAGTGGGGGAGCGCCCTCCATTTGATATGTAGAGGGGGAGGTCCCTCCATTTGATATGTAGAGGGGGAGTGCCCTCCATCTGATATGTAGAGGGGAAGAACCCTGCATTTGATATTTACACGGGGAGCACCCTGCATTTGATATGTAGAGGGGGAGCGCCCTCCAATTGATATGTAGAGGAGGAGCACCCTCCATTCGATATGTAGAGGGAGAGCTCACTCCATTTGATATGTAGAGGGGGAGCTCCCTCCATTTGATATGCAGTGGGGGAGCGCCCTCCATCTGATATGTAGAGGCGAAGAACCCTGCATTTGATATTTACACGGGGAGCACCCTGCATTTGATATGTAGAGGGGGAGCGCCCTCCAATTGATATGTAGAGGAGGAGCACCCTCCATTCGATATGTAGGGGGAGAGCTCACTCCATTTGATATGTAGAGGGGGAGCTCCCTCCATTTGATATGCAGTGGGGGAGCGCCCTCCATCTGATATGTAGAGGGGAAGAACCCTGCATTTGATATTTACACGGGGAGCACCCTGCATTTGATATGTAGAGGGCGAGCTCAATCCATTTTATATGAAGAGGGGGAGCTCCCTCCATTTTATATGAAGAGGGAAGATCCCTCCATTTGTTCCATGGACTTGGATCTCCCATCATTTTGTACATAAAAGTCTCTGTCTCCCTCTCTCGCCTTTCCTCAACCTGTCTCTAAATCTTTCAAATCTTCCCCCATCTCTCTCTCTCTCTCTCACCCTGTCTCTCTCTCTCTCGCTCTCTCTCTGTCTCCCTCACGCTGTCGCTCTCTCTCTCTGTGTCTCCCTCACCCTGTCTCTCTCTTTGTCTCTCCCTCACCCGGTCTCTCCATTTCTCTCTCCATCCCTCTCCCTCATTCTGTCTCTCTTTCTCTCCCTGACCCTGTCTCTCTCTCTCTCTCTCTCTCTCTCTCTCTCTCTCTCTCTATTCCCCTCACACTGTCTCTCTCTCTCGCCTTCACCCTGTCTCTCTCTCGCTCTCTCTATCTTGTCTTCCTCACGCTGTCTCTCTGTCTCTCCCTCACACTGTCTATCTGTTTCTCTCTCTATTTCTCTCCCTCACTCTGTCTCTCTCTCTCTCTCCCTCCCTCACCCTGTCTCCCTCGCTGTCTCCCTCACACAGTCTCTCTCTCACCCTCACTCTGTCTGTCTCTCTCTGTCTCCCTGACACTGTCTCTCTAACCCCCTCACTCTCTCTCTCTCTCCCTGACTCCCTCACACAGTCTCTCTCTCTCTGCCTCCCTTACACAGTCTCGCTTTCTCCTTCCCTCACACTGTCTCTCTCTGCCTCCCTCACTCTGTCTCTCACTCTCCCTCACACTGGCTCTCTCAGTCTCCCTCACACTGTCTCAAATTCTCTCTCTCCTTCACCTTGTCTCCCTCTCTGTCTTCCTCGCAAAGTCTCTCCCTCACCCTCCCTCACGCAGTCTCTCTCTATCTGTCTCCCTCACACAGTCTCTCGCTCTCCCTCCCCAACACTCGTTCTCTCCCTCCCTCAACCTGTCTCTCCCTCTCTCTCCCTCACAGTCTCTCTCTCTCTCCATCACACAGTCTCTCTCTCTCTCCCTCACACTGTCTCTCTATTTCTCTCTCTCCCTCTCCCTCGCCCTGTCTCTCTATCTCTCTCCCTCCCTCATCCTGTCTCTCTCTCTCTCTCTCTCTGTTTCCCTCACTCTCTCTCTCTCTCACACACTCTCTCTTTCTCGTTCACTCTCTCCCTCCCTCAAATAGTCTCTCTCTCTGTGTCTCTGTCTCTCTGTCTCTGTCTCTCTTTCTACCTCTCTCTCTCCCTCTATCGATATCTCTCTCCCTCCATCCCTCACTCTGTCTGTCTCTCTCTCTCTACCTCTCTCTCTCCCTCTATCTATCTCTCTCTCCCTCCCTTACCCTGTCTCTCTCTCTATCCCTCACTCTGTCTCCCTCTCTGTCTCCCTCACACAGTCTCTCTCTCTCTCTCTCCCTCACTTTGTCTCTCTATCTCTATCTCCCTCTCTCTCACTCTGTCTCTCTATTTCTCTCTCTCTCTCCCTCCCTCACACAGACTCTCTGTCTCTCTCTGTCTCCCTGAAACTGTCTCTCTCTCCCTCACCCTTTCTCTCTCTGTCTCCCTCACAGTCTCCCTCTCTGCCTCCCTCACACAGTCGCTCTCTCTCTCCCTCACTTTGTCTCTCTATCTCTCTCTCTCCCTCTCTCTCACTCTGTCTATCTATTTCTCTCTCTCTCCCTCCCTCACCCTGTCTCTCTATTTCTCTCTCTCTCTCCCCCTCCCTCACACAGACTCTCTGTCTCTCTCTGTCTCCCTGAAACTGTCTCTCTCTCTCTCTCCCTCACCCTGTCTCTCTCTCTTTCTCACTCACACACTCGCTCTCTCTCTCTCTCACTTTGTCTCTTTATTTCTCTCCCTCTCTCTCTCCATCACCCTCTCTCTCTCTCAACCCCCCCTCACACGGTCGCTCTCTCTTCCTCTCTCTCTCTCTCTCTCTCTCCGTCACCCTGTCTCTCTCTCTCCCCACACAGTCTCACTCCCTCTCTTTCTCTCATCCTGTCTCTCTCTCTCTCTCTCTCTCTCTCTCTCTCGCTTTTTCTCTCTCTCTCTATCTCTCTCTCTCTAACTTTGTCACCCTGTCTCTCTCGCTCACCCTCTCTTTCTCTCTCTCTCCCTCACCGTCTTTCTGCCTCCCTCACCTCGTCTCTCTATTTCTCTCGCCCTCACTCTGTCTGTCTGTCTCTCTCTCCCTCACAGTCTCTCTCTCTATCTCTCTCTGCCGCTCTCTGTCTCTGTCTCCTTCTCTGTCACTGCCTCTCCGTCTATCTCGCTGTCACTCCCTCTCTCTCTGTCTCTCCCTCTCTCTATCTCTCCATCTCTCTCTCTATCTCTCTATCTCTCTTTCTCTCCCTCTGTCCTTGACTCTGTCTCTCTCTCAATCCATCTCTGCCTCTCTCTTTGTTTCTATCTCCCGCTCTCTCTCTCTCCTCCTCTATCTCTCTTTCGCTCGATCTCTCTCTTCCTCCATCTCTCTCTTCCTCTGCCTCTCCCTCTCCCTCTACCTTTCTCTCTCCCTTTTTTCTCCCTCACTCTGTCACACTTTCTCACTGTCGATCCCTATCCATCTCTCTCTATCTCTGCCCACCTCCCTTTGTAGTCTATTTGTATCCTTCTCCTCACAGCTTACTGTCCCACCTAACCTTGTATCTCTCTCCTTCGCTCCGTTTCACTCTCTCTCTCTCTCCCTCACCCCAATACACTGGTTAAGACTGTATTTGACCATGCCTCTGTTTATATGATACTCGGCCCTTTCTCTGGTATAAAAATGGTTAAAAAGTGTTTAAAAATGGGAGATGCGCCTGTGGGATCCCCTCCATTTTATATGTATAGGTGGCTCTCCACCATTTTATATGTGGAGAGGGAGCTCCTTCCAATTGTTATATCGACAGGGAACTCCCTCCATTTCATATGTAGAGGGGGAGCTCCCTCCATTTTATATTTTGAGAGGGGATTCCCTCCAGTTGTTATATAGCCAGGGATCTCCCTCCAATTTATACAAAGAAGGGCATCTCTCTCTCTCTCTCCCCATCACCCTGTCTCTGTCTCTGTTGCTCCCTCACCCTGTCTCTCTCTCTCCCTCGCCCTGTCTCTCTCTCTCTCTCCCCCCTCACCCATTCACTCTCTCTCTCCCTCCCTCACCCTGTCTCTCCCTCTCGCTCTCTCCCTCACGCAGTCTCCCTCTCTCCCTTACCCTGCCTCTCTCTCTCGCTCTCTCCATCACTCTGTCTCTCTCACTCTCCCTCACGCAGTCACTCTCTCTCTCTCTCCCTCACCCTCTCTCTCTCTCTCTCTGTCTCTCCCTCACTCCGTCTCTCTGTTTCTCTCTCTCTCACTCACCCTTTTTCTCCCCCTCACTCTGTCTCTCACTCCCTCACTCTGTCTCTCTGTGTCTCTCTCACTCCCTCTCTCTGTCACTCTCTCTCTCTCCCTCGCACAGTCTCTCTCTCTCCCTCATCCTGTCATTCACTCTCTCTCTCTGTCTCCCTCACACTGTCTTTCTCTCTCTCTCCCTCATTCTGTCTCTCTCTCTCTCACCGTCTCTCTCTCTCTCTCTCTCTCTCTCCCTCACACTGTCTCTCTCTCCCTCACCGTCTCTCTCTCTCTCTCTCTCTCTCTCTTCCTCACACAGTATCCATCTCCCTCATCCTGACATTCACTCTATCTCTCTCTCTCTGTCTCCCTCACACTGTCTTATTCTCTCTCTCCCTCATTCTGTCTCTGTCTCTCTCTCTCTCGCTCACCCTGTCTCTCTCTCTCTCTGTCTCCCTCACACTGTCGCTCTCTCTCCCTCCCTCTGACTCTGTGCCTCCCTCTCTCTGTCTCTGCAACTCTCTCTGTCTTCCTCACACAGTCTCTCTCTCTCTGCCCCCACCCAGCTTCTCTATCTCTCTCCCTCATCCTGTCCCTCTCCCTTTCTCCCTCACCCTGTCTATGCTCCGGACCAAATGCTGGAAGGTGGGATTAGAATAGGTGGATCGTTTTTTGTCTGGAATAGACACGATGGGACAAGTGGCCCATCTCAATTACCGTGTGAATCTTAGTCTCTCCCTCCCTGTTACCCTCTGAATCCCAGTCTCTTCCCCTTTGTTACCATATGAACCCCAGCCTCCCCCTCTTCGTTACCCTCTGAATCTCAGACTCTCCCTCTCTGTTACCCTCTCAATCCCAGTTTCTCCCTCTCCCTTACCGTCTGAATCCCAGTCTCTCCCTCTCTGTTACCCTCTGAAACCCAGTCTCTCCAACTCTTTTACCCTCTGAATCCCAGTCTCTCCCTCACCGTTACCCTCTGAATCTCAGTCTCTCCAACTCTTTTACCCTCTGAATCCCAGTCTCTCCCTCACCGTTACCCTCTGAATCTCAGTCTCTCCCACTCTGTTACCCTCTGAATCCCAGTCTCTCACTCTCTGTTACCATCTGAATCCCAATATACCTCATTGGTTAGGCCACAACTTGAGTACTGTGTGCAGTTCTGGTCACCTCATTACAGAAAGGATGTAATTGCACTAGAGAGGGTACAAAGGACATTTACGAGGATGTTGCCAGGACTGGAAAAATGCAAGTAGGAGGAAAGATTGGATAGGCCGTGGTTATTCTCCTTGGAACAGAGAAGGCTGAGAGGAGATCTGATTGAAATCTACAAAATCTTGAGGAGCCTGGATAGAATGGAGGTAAAGGATTTATTCGCCTTCGCAGAGAGGTCAGTGACGAGGGGGATAGCTTTAATTTGATTGCTAAAAAAATGGAGGGGAGATGATGAAAAACTTTTTTTCATCCAGAGGGTGGTAGGGAGCTGGACCTCACTGCCTGAAAGGGTGGTTGAGGCACAGCCGCTCAACTCATTGAAAAGAAGTCTGGATATGCACCTCAGCTACCATAATCTGCAGGGTTAAGAACCAAATGCTGGAAGGTGGGATTGGAATAGGTGGATCATTTACTGGCTGGCACAGACACGATAGGTCAAAGTAGCCGCTTTCTGTACCTTAAACATTTTATGTTTCTATGATTCTTGGAAGCTTAAAATATTAAATTATTCCACATTTCTGCTGATATTCGTTCTATGTTTTTGACCAATCTTTTATATGGTAATTCAAATGACATCTTATTCACAGGTCCTGCGGATCTATGTCTGGTTGTTCCCCTTATGCATTTCCTTCCTTGAATGTAAAAAGTTGGCCAGACTAATCACAGCAAGATTTCACTCATCTTCACAACCAGTCATTTCGTTTTAGCCTTTTTCAACATCTGGCCCCAAGTTGCACCATTGTCTCTTTCAGGATTTTCAGGTGTTAAACACTTTTATTTAAAAATTCTCAGTACAGAATTTTCAATTTATTACAATGGGGTTCTCAGTGGTGCCTGACCTAACAATGTACAAATAACGGATACTTAAGAATCCAGAATAATTTATTAAGCAAGATGTTACAAATGCTTAACAAAAATGCACTGAAGACAACATGGAGGTTTCTTCTCCTTCAAGACCAGGATTCCTTGAATGTTGCCAGCACAGGCGATGCCCTGGTTCTCCAGTCTCTGATTGGACATTACGTTGAACTGTGTTTCAGAATAATTACACCACAGACACCATTGTAAACTGTACCAGCAAAGACTCTGAGTTTCCATCTTTTAGGCTTCTGATTCCTTATTGTGATATCCTTTGAATTAACTCTTCCATTAGTTTAACGTCAGATTCATCTGCTGTCACTGCACCTCTGTAATTCGAGTGGTGTACGCTCAAAGCATCTCCATATCTTATTTAATATAAAAACAAGAAATGCTGGAACCACTCAGCAGGTCTGGCAGCATCTGTGAAAAGAGAAGCAGAGTTAACATTTCGGGTCAGTGACCCTTCTTCCGAGTTCTTGAGTTCCGAAGAAGGGTCACTGACCCGAAACGTTAACTCTGCTTCTCCTTTCACAGATGCTGCCAGACCTGCTGAGTGGTTCCAGCATTTCTTGTTTTTATTTCAAATTTCCAGCATCCGCAGTATTTTGCTTTTATCCATCTCTTATTTACCTGTCTCCTAGAGTTAACATTTCATTGTGTGAGCAAATAACACATCCTTGTAGAAACAAAGCAGTTCTACATCAATCTTTCATCTTCTTATCAACAATGCCAATTACCATAAACTATTCACCTCAACATTCCCAGGTTACCAACGCCATTAAGAATAAATGTGTCTGGTGGAATATCAGGAAAAAACAACGTTGTTTTTAAATATAAATGTTTTCTTCTATAGATATATTCAATTGATCAAGTCAGTTAGCAGACTTATTAAAATGCATGGTTCCTGTTTCATGATAGGTGTCATATCCAGTTCAAGCTTCTTGAACATCAGTTCCTTTAGGGAGAGCAGTCACTCTTCTCCTGACCCCTTTACCAAGTTCATCTCTTTCCCTTTGCTCACTGCTCGTTATCTTTTTTGATTCCTGCTAATTTACTTCCGATCCTCCTGTTCTCGACCCCCCTCTTCCCATCACTAACAGCTCGAATGTTTGTCTTTACTCGTGCAGCCATTTTCTTCTGCATCTCCAGCGGTCACCTCTTGTCCATTAACCACTGGATCTTTAAGCCGGTATCAGTTGCTTTGTTTATTAATTAATTTAAGAATTGATGTAACTGGATATTTCACTGCACTCTTTAACTGCTCTCTGAACTCGGACTGAGTGACCACATAAATAAATGTGTTTGTACAGCAATTTAAATTCCGCAGCATATATGCAACAGCTTCAAAGGTACGATAAGAATAAACATCTAAGAAATAACGAGCAGCAAAGATATATAAAATATACAGAAACCACAGAAATATGAAATTGCCAGATATGCTGAAGAGTAAAATCATAAACTTCCTTCTTCTCTCCATTTCAGAGTCACTGTGATTATCTTTCTTGCTCTGACCCCTCAGTCTCTGACGAACTCGACTGGTCACTAAAATGTGTCTGACCGTCAGAGCGTTCAGCAACAGAATTAAAATAAATGGCAATAATGGTGTTAAAACATTATCAAATATTCTAAATCCAATCCATCGAGGGTCAGTAAAATGGCTTGGGTTATTAGAGCAGCTCCATTCGACATTGTTGATTACCAATTTCGGCTTTTTTCTAAAGTAGATGGGAATATTTTTAAGACAGAGCAGAATGCCGGTAGTTGTTAGAACCACACTCGCAGTTTTCCTGGTGCAATATTTCGATTTCAGCTTTGGGCAACAAATTGCGACAAATCGATCAAATGTGAAAGCGATGGTGAACCAGACGGAACAGTCGACGGCTGCACGGATCAGGGTATAGAGAGGGCGACACACAGAGGTGAGTTTCAGGAAATTAAATGGGAAATACAGATTATTGATTCTCCGGAGTATGATATTCGTGATAATGACCAATAGATCCGCCGTTGACATGGCTACCAAGTAGCGGGTGGTGCAGCTGGAGAGTCCGCAATTTCTCCGGGACAGGATCACAATTGACATTAAATTAACTGTAAAGGAGAGAAGGGAGAAGTGGCTGTAAATTACTGAAAAAACATTCTCCGCTTCTCAACCCAAGCCGGAAGGATTTTCGAACGAAAACCGTGCAGATTGTGATCGGGTCAGATTGGGTCCATCACCTCATCCTGCCTCCAACCCCAGCACTTCCAGATTTAACAAATCCTGGACGGGAAGGTACAGCACCCCGCTCACCAGACGCTGGTCAAGTAGTTAAATGTCGCAATGAGAAACCAAAAAATGAGTAGACTAGAGAACTGCACCCGGTCTCCAACCACTCCCACTGTAGGAACCCATCCCAGAATCGAATCATTCCCCGGGGTGGAAGAAATCCCTCCCTGACTCTAACCAGCCCCTCGGAGTGGAGGCACTCATACATCTTGGACCTCTCCCTCTGCTGTATAAATGAGTTAAATTGAAAAGAGAATTTACTGAGTCAATGCAAATGTGATCACAGCACAGGCTTTCATTTCTACAGGAATATCATTAACATATTAGAAAGGTATTTATTGAACACGTAAATAATGTGTAGTCTTCTGGACGACACGTGATAAAAATATCCAGGGTAACCAACAGGTGCATGTATTCTTCACAAAAATAATACCGTAACTGGGAGATTATAGTTATTGGGATATGTTGTGGTTCTATTATGTCGATAAGAGTAGGATGAGTGTTGAACTAATAGAGGCCTTTAAACTTATATAAGAGTTAGAGAGGGGTAACGTGGACCTGATATTTCCACCTTTGCTGGTGACCAGTTCTGCCTTTCCTCAAAATAAGATGGTCATCAATAAATTCACGATGGAATTCAAGAGAGACCTGTTTACTCAGAGTTCTGGGAACGTGGAATTTAGACCTCTTGGAGTAGTTGCAATGGGAAAAAAATACGAAGAAGCGAGGTTAGTACATGAGGGCGACAAGATTGGAAGGATATGCTGATAGGATTAGATGAGCTGGAATGTCTTCCTGCAGAGCAGGAAGACAGTCCTAATCTAGTTGTGCCGAATGCCCAGTGCATGTGCTGTAAAATCAGTAACATGTCTATTAACAAGTCATAGTCATCAGTGTTTGTTGTAATATTGAAGAGGATTATTTATTATTGCAGTCACTCATGACAAAACACTTCTCAGGACCGTGCTCGGGAAGGAAATTAATCAGCACCTGATAGTGCTGTCAACAACTCTACTTCGAGGAAGTGTAAAATGGTGACCCGCACTGAATACAATGAAAGATACTCCAGGAAATACATGGTCCCGAGAGTTACGTGGTCCACACCATTTATTCAGCCACAATCAGTGCAATTCTAGAGTGACAGAGACTCCCAGTTACACATCATCGCTGAGGTCAGGTGCTCCACTCCAGTTAGGTGCACACACACAGTATAATTCTACATTAACAGATAATTCCAGTAATCCTTCCCCTCTGAGATTCTCCTGCTTTGAACTGTGATTCTGCAGAATGCAACATTCCACATAATTCAATAACTTTACAATGCAGAGTGCCTTGCGCTTGAAACAGTTCAGACAACAAATTAAAACTGCACAGATAATTGAGGAAATTAATAGAATTATATTATTGAATGTGAGTCTGTGTAACTGGAACCATTCAATCTCATGTAATATAATTATTCCCATGGTAATGGAAGAAACCAGCTCATACACAGATTTCTGAAACTTCATTGGTTACAGATACTTACCAGGAACGCCAACTATAGCAAGGATCATGTAGAATATTTTCTTGACCCATTGAATTGGTCGGTGCATTTTCTCCTTGGAATGATCGGTCTGTTCGTGCTGCAGTTAATATCAATGAAATAAATTCTGAGCTGACACATTCCCAGTGCATTAACTTTATACCCTCCCGAATCTCTATGGGGATAGTGAGGTTGCACAATTGTTCAAACAGTTTTTCTTAATCTTTGAACAAACAGATTACGACAGCTGTGTTAATTCCCTGAATATGGAATATATTTTCCACTAAAATTGTATTGGACCCATCCCCACTCCCAAGACTGGTCAAATCTGATCACAGTAAGAAAGTAATCATAACTAGAAGCTGTGTTAAACAGAAATCAAGGAGGTCCTAGAAAAATCACGAGTCCCATCTGTAGATCTCATGTTGTTTTAGTGATGGCCTTCACTCTGCATGGCTATTCATAAATTAAATTCCTAACATCAGAGAAGCCTGTGAGGGATGTTCATCTATACTTTGGATGCTCTCTTTAACTGTGCAATTTCGTTCAATAACTCATATATTCAAACAAAAAGGAGTATAGAATGCTTGCAACACTGCAGTTGGCCATTTGGTCTGTCTTGACCGTGTCAGCTCTCTGCACAGGCAGCTCAGCTAATCTCACTCCCACATCTCCTCATCACTAACCTGCAGTTTTTAATCTCTTCAGTTGTTTATTCAATTCGCTTCTGATTCATTCTGTTTTCACCACTCTCTCAGCCAGATCATTTCATTTCCAAAACACGTGCTTTGTACACATACGTTTCCATAATGTCGCCATTGATGCTATTGCCATCCCCCTAAAACTTGTGCCCTCTGGTATTCGTCAGGTCGGCCAATGGGAGCAGTTTCTCAGTGTCTACTCTGTTTAAGCAGCCCATGGTTTGGAACAACTCTATCAAACTCTCTCTCAATTTCCTCTTTAAGGAGAACAACCCCGATTCTTTAATCTGTCGGCATAAAACATCTGTTACCCCTGGAACTTTCTCTTGAACATGTTCTACACCCGCTCTAAAGCCAATACATTGCTCCTCAAAGTGTGGTGCCTGGAACTGAACACAATGGCAGGATTTTCAAAATTTTTCTCTCCCTCACACGGTCCGAGCTACTCCGTTTCCCTTTTTAACCTCTTTATCCGATGCATCGATGATTGTGGCTGTGTCAAACACTTGTTCACATCGAGCTGGAAAATTGAATCAAATTTGCATTGAAATATGTGTTGCTCCCTCGCCTGAAAACGGTACATTTGTGACTCTTCACTTCTCTTCCACGAATTCCCTCCCTCAATATAAGTGGACAGACTTTGCATCAATATTTAATATGATCCACCAACTTCCACAGTTATCTTGACCACAATTCCTCAAACTCCACTTTGCATAAATGATAACTTCCATTCTCTCAGTTTCCTCATCACCTTCTGTTTGTCCCAACGACGCCATCTTCCATACCAGAGCTTCTGCAGTCTCTTCATTTCACATTAACCGTGCATTCCTCACATTAGTTTTGCAAAGGCCTCAGCTTTATCTCTTCCATCACCCGAGTGACTGTCCTCACCTCCTTCCCTCCCTTCAAGAACCATTATACTAATTCACTTGTTCTCACTTTCCATTCCAACCGCCTCCACCTTCAACACATTATGCTCTTCCATTTCCACCATTCCACCTAAAATAGTAAACAAAATATCTTTATTCACTCGTCTATCACAACCAAGATCTGGTTTACTTGCCCGCAGTTCCTTTCTGTGCAAGTGCAAGAGATGCAAAAGATTTCCTTTCACCGATGATGATAAAAATTAGAATTAGAACATTAGAACATTACAGCGCAGCACAGGCCCTTCGGCCCTCGATGTTGCGCCGACCTGTGAAACGATCTGACCTACACTATTCCATTTTCATCCATATGTCTATCCAATGACCACTTAAATGCCCTTAAAGTTGGCGAGTCTACTACTGTTGCAGGCAGGCCGTTCCACGCCCCTACTGAACATTGACTGCAGCTCAAGGTCACCCTTTCTAAGAAAGATATTAGAGCCAGGAAAAGATTAAAGATGTGCTAGAATGTGGCAAGGAACGAGCAATATAGTTATTAATAAAAGCTCAAAAAACTGTCCTTTTTCACTGGTCCAAAGATTATTATGGGGGAAATTTAATTTAACTTTACAAAATTATGAAAGGTTCTGAAAGAGAATTGTGAATGGTTCGGCAGAATTTTGATGGAGGTTGAGAAGTCCTGTCGCCAGGATGGAAAGTGGGAGCTGAAACTACATCAGCAGGCAGTGGGACCAAGGTCATTAGAAATAAAAGTGGGAGGAGGCCATTCAGCCCATCGATCATGTTCTGCATTCAATAGCATAATGGCTGATCTGAACATGGCCGTATTTCCAATTTCCTGCCAGACAACAGTAAGTATTCACTCCCTCATAAATGAAAAGTCAGTCTAAACCAGCCTTGAATATATACAATGACCCAGACTCCACTGACTTCTGTGTAAGTGAATTCTAAATGCGATGGAACTTTCAAGAGAAGAAATTCCTCCTCATCACCATTTTAATTGGAAGACCACTTACTCATAAACGGTGGAGAATGTGCTGAGCTCAGGAACGGGCAGGGCACCAATGTACTAAACATCTGGGCTTAGACTGAGGTAGCAAGGTGAAGGCTGTTCCTTCTTGTTCCTTGGATGTGGGCATTGCTGGCGAGGCTGGGATTTGTTATCCATCTGTAGTTTGCCTTGAGTACTTGGTGGAGAGCCACCTTCTTGAAACGCTGGACTCCATCTGCTTTCGGTGCACCCGCAGTACAATTAGAAACGAGGTTCCAGGATTTCGACCCAGCAACAGTGAAGAAATGACGATGTGGTTCCAACTCAGGATGTCTGTGTCTTGGAGGGAGCATTCAGGTGTTCATGTTTCCATGCATCTGCCGCCCTTATCCTTTTAGGTGTTAGCGGTCTCGTGCTTGAAAGGAGCTGTCGAAATAAATTTAGTAACTTCCTGCGGTGTGATGTTAGAGATGTTGCACACGGCAGCCACTGTGTGCTGGTGATGGGATGAGTTAAGTGTTAGTCTGGTGCAGCAGATGTACATCAAGCAAGCCCATTTTCTTGGATCTTGCTGAGGCGCTTGAGTTTTGTTGGCGGTGGCACAGATCGAGGAAAGTGGATTGTATTCCAGTATTCCTGACTTATGCCTTGGAGATTGTGGATGTACAAGTCAGTGAGTTATTTGTTGCATAAATCCCAGCGTCTGATCTTCTCTGGAGCAACAATATTTATTTGGCTGGCCCAGTAAAATTTCTGATCAAAAGTAACGCCTATGATATTAATAATGTGGTAATAGGGAGTGACCACGACAATGAATATCAAGGGGAGGTGGTTAGATTCTCTCATGTTGGACAAGGCCATTTCATGGCAAATGTGTGATGCGATTTTTAGTGGCCTTTTATCAGCTCAAATCTGATGCAAATAATGCAAAATATGCAGTGTTTTTTGTGGGAGTGAAAGAAGACAGTTTCAGTTTGTCCGTCATTCATCCAGAGTAAATTTTATCTCATCCTGGCCCCCCAATCTTTGACCGAATAATTGAAAGAGGCAAATGAAAGAGTAGTTGGGGGAAGCATAAACTGTCGTTAGTCTATTTGTTGAAACAAGCGATGAGCTTCATGATCGGCTATGATAATTTCAAATAGATACATTGTAATGATCAGGAGAACATGAAAAATACGTAGTATTGTGTCATAAATGGACAAGTGGAGGGGTCATTGGATCTGATCCAGGCTCTTCAATTCCCCATCAATGCTTAGTTACATGTTTGAAAGGGGAGGTCACAATTTGGATCGTTATGATGCTGTGTATCGAACCTTGGGGCATTATTTTTTTGAGAGATACAGCACTGAAACAGGCCCTTCGGCCAACAGAGTCTGTGCCGACCACCCATTTATACTAATCCGACATGAATCCCATATTCCTACCACATCCCCACCTGTCCCTATGTTTCCCTACTACCGACCGATTCTAGGGGCAATTTACAATGACCAATTTACCTATCAACCTGCAAGTCTTTGGCATGTGGGAGGAAACCAGAGCACCCGGAGGAAACCCACGCAGACACAGGGAGAACTTGCAAACTTCACACAGGCAGTACCCAGAATTGGTCTCGGGTCGCTGGAGCTGTGAGGCTTCGGTGCTAACCACTGCACCACTGTGCTTAATCTTTGGTATTAGATGAACCATCTCTTCCCATTACATGGAGAGACATCGTAGAAACAGGGGGGAATGCAGAATGTGTTTGAAGAGGTTCGGGCTAATGGGAGGGCCAACCTTGCCTTCTTGTAGATGGAACTGTTGTTCAAGGGTCCAATTGGTAGGTGATGGAGGAAGCTGTTCGCAGCACAGCTCTTACTCAGAGTTCTGGAAGTGATTGACAACAGATTGCAGGCGTGCCACGGAAAGTAAGCAATACAATTCCGGCCCCAGGATATCATTGTATCTTCTGGGTTACCGAAACACAGCAGCAAGAAAGCTCTAACTCCGAGGACTATGTCAGTTGGCTGGAAAGGCAAAGCTGCCACAGATTTTACATTTATAACAAACAGAAACCAAATACGTGGATTTACTGGTGAATCAGATTCAATCCTTTGTCAGTACAAATATCTTCCTATTTCAATAATTTCGTTTCCTTTCTCGAGAAGGTCTATTTTCCCTCCTAATTTTCTATGTTGTTCCCAAATATTTGTGTGATTTTATGTTCGATTTCGCACAATTTCAGGATGGATCAGTTATACGCTTACGAACTTGGCATTCAACAAACCTCCCAAAAAATCTTCAAGGCAAATCTGCCAGCAAAAGCATGCCCATGTCCTTCTGCTTCTCCCACACATGAATTACAATGATTGCAGATTTTTACTTTGCAGCGAGTAGGTTCCTTGTTGGTTTGAATTACCCTGAAGGAGGGACTGATAGCCTCATAGAATATTTCGTTCACGTGCCCTGCACGGCCTGAAGTCAGGCGAATCCCACGCCCAGACAGAGATCAACAAAGGAACATGAAACATGCCAATTACAATATCTGATCCTGGGAAGGTGCAAAAATGCAGGACCATTATGTTAATTTGTTAAACATGCATCTGTCAACGGATAAAGCAGGAGCCAGTCTTACTTCTACAGAGGTTTATTCACAATAATCCATACAGCATAAGTGCAGACTACATTTCCCTTCTCCAGACCAGCTTCCCCCGTATCCTTCCCCAGGTGGAAACTGGTTCTTCCAGATGTACCCTGATCTTTCCACAATTACTATCAGCTGCTCTTAATCACAATTAGAACATGCAGCTGAGCAAACTCAATTGACAAATCATTTGCAACATTGCCTCATTATCACCATTTTGTTATCAGTCCATCAATGTATCCATTGTACATTATTATTTTTCTTGCGATTCCTGTTCGAAAATTCACGCTACATGTGAACATTTTCACTCCTGTTTGAAGACCAGAACTGCTCTTCACATGTCCTGCATGGTATGAATACACGACCTCTGGACTGTTCATTCAACACTCACCCTGAAATCTAAGGCTACAGCACTCACTCACACAGTGACATACACAAACACACTTAAGGAAAGTACAGTTGAAAAGAATAGTGCACTTTTACAGCTTATAATCAAAATATTCGTTCATTATTCACATGGCTCGTTCTTGAAAAGACACGTTGCAGACCTTATGAAAAAAGACATCTTCACTCCTGAAGTGTCACTTCGCCAAGTTCAACAGCCAGAGTCACGTGCTGAAGTGACTTTCAGGATTGTCTTGAAGGGATAGACTTTCTGCAGGCCATAAACTTGGTTGCTTGTCGTCTCATTACTACGAGGTCAGTGTGCAGTACCAGTGGATTCGAAATGGAGCAGGATTGGAGACCTCACCATGCTGCAGTCTCCAATTATTTAGACATAGATTTGTCTTCCCTTTTTGCTGTTGCATTTAAATAGCATTTAAAGAATAAAAAGAAACAAACATGGTTAGCTTACCATGTGCATTATCACATTTTCCTTTCCCAAATATGGTGTTGGAATTAGAGTGATTATTCATTACCTGGCTTATTGCTTGATTACGGTCTTTGTTTCAGAAAGACCCTTTCATTTCAGGATTGCCTTTTGGATTGTCTCAGGATACGTGGAGTTGCCACTTCTTAGTCTGGAATGTATCATTTTGTCCTTGCAAGACAGTATGGCTGTTTAGAAATTCACTGATCAGGTCACATAACCTTTGGTGGCCATTATTTGTGACTCATACGGTCCATTTTAAAAGAAAAGTCAGTTACAAAATCCAACACACTCAATGAAAACCTATGTTAAAAGATATGAATTTGACATGGGCTCTCCGGGGCATGACAATAATATTAAAGTAATTGTATCAAATGATATTAGTGCTAAAATGTATTGAAAAAATATAAGACACAAATCCCATTGCACAGGTTCTCAAATCTAAACAGGCTCCAGCAGCTATAGGAAAGCTGCCCAGTATCATTCGATTTGTGATGGTTCCTCCCTTCCTTTGGGTATGCACTTTGCCAACATACTTTCCACTGCAATGGGGAAAGAAGCAGGTGAAGCCAGACCGTAGAGGATGGGATGGCAAGAAACTGGTGACTCACAGCGAAATGGTCGCCGCCCACAACCGTGACAACTTACATGAACAAAGCGCAACACACATCAGGACATCTCAGAAGACATAATAGAGATGGTTAAAACAGCGTGACATCAAGCACAAGTGGAAAATAAAAGAGAGTGCGAGATTGATGAGCACGTAGTGAGAGGTATCGCCTTCCAGACGGGTTTTGAAGGCAAGAAGAGAGTTGAAATGGTGTAAGTGCTGGAATTTACGATGTCCTGGGTACAGTTTATCGGTGAAAAAGCCTGCTGACGGTGAAACAGAAACGGTGGTGCATAACAAATACTGTTTGACAATAGATGACAAGGGAGGAGTGGAGAAAGTTCACAGCGATTTATAGCTTGGCCGATTGTTGTGATTGACAGGATGTCATCGACAACAGGATTGATATGTTCGTCCACGGTTCTTCAAATTATTTCAGTGGAGCAATGAGAACAAGGAGAATTTGGTGGACCAGTGCTGGACAAGGATTGGGGTCTTATTCCTGGTCAGGATTTGAGCTGAGGCATTCGGAATACCTGCCTTTTAGGCTGTGCTGCTGATTTGGTCGTGGGTAGACAGAAACTGGAGTCGGAGACAGGGATAGTAAATTGATCAGGAGCAGAGTCTGGTCATGTGACTCTGTCTTACTGAATGTTTGGGTAACTTGTGCTAGCTGCTGTTTGATTGGCTCCTGGATTTGTGATCAGATTTCCTCCCTGGTTACCACACATGAGCTTCGGTGAACTTGGGCAGCAGCTGGTTCTGACAGCGGACACAGTGAGTATTAGATTATAATTTTAGAACATTACAGTGCAGTACAGGCCCTTCGGCCCTCGATGTTGCGCCGACATGTGAAACCATCTGACCTACACTATTCCATTTTCATCCATATGTCTATCCAATGACCACTTAAATGCCCTTAAAGTTGGCGAGTCTACTATGTTGCAGGCAGGGCGTTCCACGCCCCTACTAAGCTCTGAGGAAAGAAACTACCTCTCACATCTGTCGTATATCTATCACCCCTCAACTTAAAGCTATGTCCCCTCGTGTTTGCCATCACCATCCGATGAAAAAGACTATATGATTCCTTCATATAAATCGAAGAAAAAATATGAGCGTAGAATGTGGGAGGTCGGCCAAGCGTGTGTTTGAACATTCAAACCTGGAGCTGACAAAGGCACAGATGAGTTTTCAGCCACATTTGAGGTGAAACGGGGGCAGCGGAATGGGTCATTGTGATGGCGCAGGCTTGTGGATGTCAGCTCATTTCCAACAAGGTAGCGAAAAATAGGGTTCAGTCTCAGACAGTTTCCAGGAAAAGGAATTCTGACTAGAGAGTAAAGTTTGTTGCAAGGAACAAAGTAAATGTGTTCAGCCTTTCCAATATTTAATTGAAGGACATTGCTGTTCACCCAGTACCAGATTTCTGACAAACCGTGTGACAATCCAGAGACAACTGAGGAACGAGGGATGTGAGGGTGAGGTAGAGTTTGGTGTCTTCAGCACCAATATTGAAACTGACATTCTGGTTTTGGATGATGTCACTGGCAGACAGAATGTAAGTGAGAAATAGACCTTTCGAGATAAATGGAGGCACTGCTGCAGAAATTGCAATAGAATCGACTGATGGTGATATTCCGGCGATGATTATAAAATTAAGAATGGAAGCAGATGATTGCAGTTCCAGACTCGGGGACGATGGTGGAGAGATTTGGAGGATTGACTGATCAACTCAGTCAATTGCTGCAGACAGGTCGAGAACTCGAGGAGGAAAAGTTAATGTTTATTTCAGTCACACAGGATGCCTTTTGTGATTTTGATAAGAACTGATATGGTTCTGTGGCAGTGACGGATGTCTGATTGGAGGACTTCAATCGTGGAGTTCTGGAAAAGATAGGCACAAATTAAGGAGGGAAGAAGAAAAGGCAAGAGCTTGGGATGGAAACTGAGTTTGAAAATCGATTAAAGAAAGGGTTATAAAATAAAAATAAAAAGTGCCGGAAATACTCAGCAGGTCTGGCTGCATTTGTGGAGACAGCAACAGAGTTAACGTTTCAGGTCAATGAGCTTTCATCAGAAATGGTAAAGGGTGGAAATGTGATAGATTTTAAGCAAATAAAGCGGGGGTGGGGCAAAAGAGAACAAAATGGAAGGTGTTGAAAGGCCAGAGGGTCACAGAGAATAACTGACAAGGAGATCATGGGGCAAAGACAAAAAGAGTGTTTTAATGGCGTGGTGCAACATCACATGTTAGTGAAGAGAGGGTGTTAAATGACTGAATAATGAAAGCTCGAGCCTAAAGTACAAACATGAATAAAAACAGTGGGCAGGAACATGGTGAAAAAAATGAATGATGAAACAAAGTAAAATAATAAAAATGAAAATGAAAGATGAAGTTAAAAATAAAAAAAAGTGGGGGCCAGTCATGCTCTGAAATTATTGACCTCAATGTTCAGTCCACAAGGCTGTAGAGTGCCTAATCGGTAAATGAGATTCTGTTCCTCGATCTTGTGTTGATGTTCACTGGAACATTGCAGCAATCCGAAGACTGAGATGTGGGCATGACAGCAGTGGTGTGTGTTGCAATAGTAAGCGACAGATAGATCAAGGTCATGTTTTCGGACTGAACAGAGGTGTTTGGAAATGCACTTACCTCATCTGGGTTTGGTCTCCCCAATGTAGAGGAGAGCGTAATGTGAGCGGCGAATACAGTTTACTAATTTGAATGATGTACAAGTAAATGGCTGCTTCATCTGAAATGAGTGTTTTGGGGCATGGATAGTGAAGAGAGAGAAGGTAAAAAGGCAGGTATTACACATGCTGCAATTGCATGGGAGGGTGCTGTGGGAAGGGGATGAGGTGGTGGGGGCAATGGAGGAGTGGACCAGGATGTTGCAGAGGGAAGGATCCCCTCGAAAGGATGACAGAGAGAGGAAGATGTATTTGGTGGTGGCATCACGCTGGATGTGGCTGAAATGGCGCAGGATAATTATATGTATGTGCAGGCTGGCGGGGTGGAAAGTGTGGACAAGAGAATCCCTGTCACGGTTCTGGGAGGGAGAGAAAGCTGTCAGGGCGCAGGTACAGGAAATGGGATGGACACGTTGAGGGCCCTGTCAACCACAGTAGAGATGAATCTCGGCTGTGGAAAAAGGAAACCATATTAGATGTGCTGTTGCGCACAGTGAATAGACACAAGGTTAAACACATGTTCCGGGGGAACCTGCACAGTGAATAGTCTCAGGTCTGAACACAGGGTCAGGGAAAATCTGCACACTAAATCTTCCCAAGATTAAAACAGGTCCCAGGGGAAACTTCACAGTGAATAGTCACAAGTTTAAACACAGGGCTGGGGGTGATCCTGCACAGTAAATAGTCACAAGTTTGAACACAGGGCACGGGGGAAGCTGCACAGTGAATATTCACAAGAGTAAACACAGCGCCCCGGGGGAACCTGCACAGCGAATCGGATCAAGTTTAAACACAGGGCACAGCGGATACTGCAGTGTGAATAGTCTCAAGTTTAAACACAGGGCTCGGTCCGATCCTGCACATTGAATAGTCACATGTTAAAACAAAGGCTCCGGGGGATCCTTCACAGTGAATAGTCACACTTTTAAACACAAGGCGCGGTCGGATCCTGAACAGTGAATGGTCACAAGCATAAACACAGGGCACGGTGGAACCAGCACAGTGAACAGACAGAAGCTGAAACACAGACCCCGGGGGGATCCTGCACAGTAAATAATCACAAGTTTAAACACAGGGCCCGGGGGAATCTGCACAGTAAATAATCACAAGTTTAAACACAGGGCCCGGGGGGAAGCTGCACAGTGAATAGTCACAAGATTAAACACAGGGCCCGGGGGAAACTGCACAGTGAATAGTCACAGGGTTAAACACAGGGCCCGGGGGAATCTGCACAGTGAATAGTCACAAGATTAAACACAGGGCCCGGGGGAAACTGCACAGTGAATAGTCACAAGATTAAACACAGGGCCCGGGGGAAACTGCACAGTGAATAGTCACAAGGTTAAACACAGGGCCCGGGGGAATCTGCACAGTGAACAGTCACAAGATTAAACACAGGGCCCGGGGGAATCTGCACAGTGAATAGTCACACGATTAAACATAGGGCCCGGGGGAAACTGCACAGTGAATAGTCACACGATTAAACACAGGGCCCGGGGGAAACTGCACAGTGAATAGTCACAAGGTTAAACAAATGGCCCGGGGGAATTGCACAGTGAATAGTCGCAAGATTAAACAAAGGGCCCGGGGGAAACTGCACAGTGAATAGTCGCAAGTTTAAACACAGGGCCCGGGGGAATCTGCACAGTGAATGGTCACACGATTAAACACAGGGCCCGGGGGAATCTGCACAGTGAATAGTCGCAAGATTAAACAAAGGGCCCGGGGGAAACTGCACAGTGAATAGTCACACGATTAAACACAGGGCCCGGGGGTAACTGCACAGTGAATAGTCACACGATTAAACACAGGGCCCGGGGGATCCTGCACAGTGAATAGTCACATGTTTAAACACAGGGCCCGTGGGAAACTGCACAGTGAATAGTCACAAGGTTAAACACAGGGCCCGGGGGATCCTGCACAGTGAATAGTCACATGTTTAAACACAGGGCCCGTGGGAAACTGCACAGTGAATAGTCACAAGGTTAAACACAGGGCCCGGGGGAATCTGCACAATGAATAGTCACATGTTTAAACACAGGGCCCGTGGGAAACTGCACAGTGAATAGTCACAAGGTTAAACACAGGGCCCGGGGGAATCTGCACAGTGAATAGTCACAAGTTTAAACACAGGGCCCGTGGGAATCTGCACAGTGAATAGTCACATGTTTAAACACAGGGCCCGTGGGAATCTGCACAGTGAATAGTCACAAGATTAAACACAGGGCCCGGGGGGAACCTGCACAGTGAATATTCACAAGTTTAAACACAGGGCCCGGGGGAATCTGCACAGTGAATAGTCACACGATTAAACACAGGGCCTGGGGGAACCTGCACAGTGAATATTCACAAGTCTAAACACATGGCCCGGGGGAATCTGCACAGTGAATAGTCACATGTTTAAACACAGGGCCCGGTGGATCCTGCACAGTGAATAGTCACATGTTTAAACACAGGGCCCGGGGTCCCTGCACAGTGAATATTCACAAGTATTAACACAGAGTGCCGGGGGAATCTGCACAGTGAATCGTCATAAGATTAAATTTAGGGCCCGAGCGAACCGGCAGAGTGAATAGTGTCACGTTTGAACAAAGGGCGCGGGGGGAACTGCACAGTGAATAGTCACAAGATTAAACACAGTGCCCGGGGCGAAGCTGCACAGTGAATAGTCACAAGATTAATAACAGGGTGCACAAGGAAGCCGCACAGTGAATAGTCATAAGTTTAAAAACAGGTCCCGGCAGGAAGTTGCACAGAGAATAGTCACAAGTTTAAACGCATGGCCCGGGGGATCCTGCACAGTGAATAGTCACAAGTTCAAACACAGTGCGTGGGGGGAACCTGCACAGTGAATAGTCGCAAGATTAAATACAGGACCGGGGGGAAACTGCACAGTGAATAGTCACAAGATTAAACACAGGGCCCGGGGGAATCTGCACAGTGAATAGTCACAAGATTGAACACAGGGCCCGGGAGTGAACCTGCACAGTGAATATTCACAAGTTTTAACACAATGCCCGAGGTTGAAGCTGCACAGTGAATAGTCGTAAAATTAAACACAGGGCCCGGGTTTCCTGCACATTGAATAGTCACAAGTTTAAACACAGGGCCCGGGGAATCCTGCACAGTGAATAGTCACAAGTTTAAACACAGGGCCCGGGGGATCCTGCACAGTGAATAGTCACAAGTTTCAACACAGGGCCCGAGCGAACCGGCAGAGTGAATAGTGTCAAGTTTGAACAAAGGGCGCGGGGGGAACTGCACAGTGAATAGTCGCAAGATTAAACACAGGGCCCGGGGGATCCTGCACAGTGAATAGTCACAAGTTTCAACACAGGGCCCGAGCGAACCGGCAGAGTGAATAGTGTCAAGTTTGAACAAAGGGCGCGGGGGGAACTGCACAGTGAATAGTCGCAAGATTAAACACAGGGCCCGGGGGTGAAGTTGCACAGTGAGTAGTCACAGGTTTAAACACAGGGCCCGAGTTTGAAGCTTCACAGTGAATAGTCGTAAGATTAAACACAGAGCCCGGGGGTGAAGCTGCACAGTGAATAGTCACAAGTTTAAAGACAGGGCCCGGGTAATCCTGCACAAAGAATAGTCACAAGTTTAAACACAGGGCCGGGGTAATCCTGCACAGTGAATAGTCACAAGTTTAAACACTGGGCCCGGGGTTCCTGCACAGTGAATAGTCACAAGTTTGAACACTTGTCCCGGGGGATCCTGCACAGTGAATAGTCACAAATATCAACTCAGAGCCCTGGGGGTGCTGCACAGTGAATAGTCAAATGTTTAAACACAGAGGATTAAGCACAAGGCCCGGGGGGATGCCACACCCTGAATAGTCGCAAGATTAAACAGAGATTCCGGGGGAACATGCACAGTGAAAAGTCTCAAGTTTAAGCAGAGGGCCCAGCGAGATCCTGCACAAAGAATGGGTACAAGTTGAAACACAGGGTGCAGGGGGAATCTGCACAGTGAAAATTCACAATTTTAAGCACAGGGCCCGGTGGAGCCAGCACAGGGAATAGTCACAAGATTAAACACAGGGCCCGGGGGAGAAGCTGCACATTGAATAGCAACACGATTAATCACAGGGTTCATGAGAAAGCCGCACAGTGAATAGGCACACGTTTAAACACAGGGCCTGGGTTTCCTGCACAGTGAATAGCCACACGTTCAAACACAGGGCCCGGGGAATCCAGCACAGTGAATAATCACAAGTTTAAATACAGGGCCCGGGTTTCCTGCACAGTGAATAGTCACAAGTTTCAACACATTGCCCTGGGGATCCTGCACAGTGAAGAATCACAAGTTTAAACTCAGGACCCGGGGGGGAAGCCGCACAGTGAATATTGACATGATTAAACACCGGGCCCAGGGGAATCTGCACATTGAATATCACAAGAGTAAACACAGGGCGTGGGAGGAAGCTGCACAGTGAATAGTCACAAGTTTAGACGCAGGGCCCAGGTGTGGGAGCAGTTTTGCTGAGCTTTTGCTTCTATAACTGTTATTTGAGTAAGTAGATTAATATAATCCTAGTGAATACGTATACATATATTTTTTCATATGTGAGTTGAAAGTAGAGCTACATATTGGTACAAAATGGAGTATTTGACCGAGGCATTGTGGGACAGATTTGTGAGCTCACAGTCTGAGCTTGCTACAGCATGTCACAGACAATGAGAGGGC
Organism: Heterodontus francisci; assembly: GCF_036365525.1. Classification (NCBI taxonomy): domain Eukaryota; kingdom Metazoa; phylum Chordata; class Chondrichthyes; order Heterodontiformes; family Heterodontidae; genus Heterodontus; species Heterodontus francisci. The sequence goes on from NW_027141229.1 coordinate 3,145,416, forward strand.
CCCTCTTATCAGTGTAACTGCAGATTGCACGGCACCTTCAGGAATGCAGGCCCAATTAAAGTGACAGTTGGAAGACTCGAGGATAATTGATGGGGCCTGAGATCATCAATTGGTGATCAGGGCTTGCATGAGCTGATCACATTGCCACATGATGCCTAATCAGTAATCTAATTGGTACTATGTGTAATGTACATAATCAATTACCGTTCTGATTGGATTGTGTCCAGCCGGGATGGGCAGAGTAACAATATACCCGTTGTGGATTTCCTTTGTTCTTTGGAGGAGCACTGGACCGCTTTTAGGTAAGGTGTGCAGCCCATGATATCATGAATAAAGTGTTTGTTCTCAAAGTCTGAGTCCGGAGAATTTGTGGAATAATTGGGCATAATCTTAATTTTTCTCCAACCGTTTGGCATTGTCGGCAGGATCTCTGAGTTCACGGGATCCAAAAGAACCGAATCGACCAGATCAGCAGTAAGTCAACTTTTCTGCGACTCTAATGTCTCAATCGCCCAGCCTGAGCCGGAATTAGGAGGGTGACTGGGCCCCACGTGATGGCCAGGGTTAACTGGGAGAGGGGGACTAGGGGTCAAGGAAGAATTGGCTGAAATCTGATTAGAAAAGGTCTAAAAAAAAATTTAGACGAAATCCAGTAAAATTTGGCGAATTTGGTGTCGCAGTAGTCATAACTTGAGTCTGCACGAGCTGGTCCTCCACCGGGTGGCGATGTGAGGCGTGAGACAAAAGGGCGAGGTCAGGAATGACTGGGGCTGTAACTAATAATACAAATTGAGCCGACAGGCACGTGATCATTGCTTCTGAGTACACGAGCTGATCGAGCCCTGGAGAAAATGGCTGTGGGAAAAAAGGGAGAGCGAAAGAGCGTGGCCTGAGACACAGGGGTGAGCCGGTTAGCTGACCTTGAGAATTTAACATTAACTGCGCCTGTTCGTATCCTTGTGTCTATTCCTTTTCTTGTGTCTTGTTCGTTTTCTTTTGTTTTAGTGGTACTTGATTCATAGAAAAGAACTTGTAAGTGAAGAAGGTTTTTGAGAAAGTAGAAGGAAATCTGGACTCAAGGGCTTCCAAGAGGGAAGGGTCGCCCCCGGGGACAAGTAATCCGTGTCCTCTGGAGAAAAGAGACCCACGTCCGTTTGTTCCCTCGAAGGAGACGCAGAAGCACCATGGTAAATATGTGTTTTAAGGATAGATATGTTTTGGAGTAAAAACAAGTTACTGTGTCTTTGATTCGACTGTGAGAATGTTGGAAGCTTCCAGCAAATGAATTGAATGTCTGGGATGTACATCTTGTGTTCTGTAGAACTTGTGTTCTGTAGAACTGACTTTCGTTAACTCTTTGTTGTCTGGCCTTAATGATGAGAGAATGCGTCTGTTACTTTTTCTATTTTTACAAGTGTATATTTTGTGGGAACCTTGAGTCATGTTTTGGTTGTGAATTACTTGAATCTGTGTGAGTTCCTTGACATCGGGACAGGGAATTTTGAAAGAGATTTGATATTTTGAATTCGTAACCCATTACAGAAATCTATTTTCGAAGTTGTATAGAATTGAATGAGTGTGAAAAGTGATTGTTGAGTGTGTTCATTTCGATTTAGTGTTGTACACCCAGGAATGGGATATAAAATTGAATTATATTTTAAGTTAAAATGTCATTTTTATTTTAAAAGTTGGTTTTGCAACTGTGAAAAGGCAATGACCAATTTTCAAAGAGATAAGCTTCAGCCTTGAAGGTCTGAAGATGTTTGGCAGAAATCCAATTTGAAGTGTACCACTCCTGCTTTAATTGGAGCTCCAGTTTAAAATCTGTTCTAGTTTTTTTTTGAGTTTTAATTAAAGTCATGTTTTACTGACTGTTTTAAGCAGCAAATGTCAGGAATTGAATATTGTTTTAAGGGAGAGAAGGATAAAGAAAGGAGATAATGGGAAAGATTAAAGTTTGTGCAAGGACCTCGTGTTAAATCTTTTGTTGTAAGAATGTTAAATAACTTTTTCATCAGTTTTTGTTTTTATTACAGTCATTTGAAAGGCGCCTGAAGAACAAGAAAAATGACGTAATTTGCCTATCTTTTAAAATAAGCACGTGCTATTCTGTTCTGTGTGTAGTTAATAAGTAGTATAAGTTAATAAGTCTGAATTGAATTAATACTGTTAAGGTTAATTGACCTGTTTAAGTTGAAGAACTGGAAGTTTCATTTGCTGCCACAATGAACTTTCAAGTTTATTATGTCATGTTTTGAAGGAGTCTTCAGTTCCGGACAGAGGACTCACTCATATAACATTGGCAGTTTTGATTTTTAAATATTATTGCAGTGAATTGGAATTTGGAATCATCTTTGTTTTAATAAAAATAATCCTTGGATTAGAAACCTCTTATTTAAGGATAAAAAAAAAAATTAAAATGGAGTTTAGTTCTTTTCCATTAAAACAAAAGGGTTACGTAAAGCGACACAGCGGAGAATGCTTTGCTCCGCCCCCTTGGAGACAAGCAAGAAATTAACCCTGCTGGAACTATCTTTATCAATGAGGCAAAGTGCTTGAGAAGAGCACTTCTGTCTTTAAAGTACAAAAAGTACAACCAAGTCTGGGCATAAGAAATTGGAATCAATAAACATCATTTAATTGATCTGGGTGGTTATTTAAAGCATTCAAAGGGAAACTTACTGTAATTTGAATTTGGAATAATGTGAGATGTCAAAAATCCAGTTTAATTTTGGCAAGTTATTTAAGGAGTTAAAATGTCATCTAAGGTTAAAAAAAACATAAATATACACTAATGTCTGGAATCAAATGGAAATGTTTGATTTCTGTTTTATGGAATTATGAATTTTAATTGTAAAGGTTCTCCAGGGCTCAAAATGAAATAGAATTATAATTAATGGGAATTGGCAATCAGATCTGGCTGATGCAAGCGCTAATAAAGGAATTCTGGGGATAAACAAATAGTGAACTAAACAGCTATTCTTCAAGAAGCCTCGAATTTTCCAGTGAAAATGTAGAGAAGAATAGCAATTGATAGTTTTCTCTTGGAGATATGAGTTTTTAAGAGACCTACATTTGAAAGTCTGGCCATAACCAGAGACATCAGGACCCAGCAGGGGGAGGTAAGCAAAGATCTCAGATAGACACCACCAGCGCCCACCCCCGCCTTTTCCTCACCGCTGATATTTGATCTGTTGATAAGATCACCTGAGAGTTCAGCATATGTGGCATGACAATGGAATACCAGTGGAAGTGTGCAGATGTGATTTGTTATTTGGAAAGCAACGGAAGCATTTGTTGCATTTTCAACTTCGAAGGAGAGCAACCCTAAAAATACCAAAAGGATTTTAAAAAATAGATTAAAATGGAGTGTGTTTTTTTTTTGATCAGAGAAGAAAAAGGTTTTGTCAAGTGACGCAGCTGAGACGATTTTGCTCGTCCCCTTGGGGGAAAAAAACCCCGCTGCAGCTGCTGTTTTTCGATTTAACCCACCACGCAATTTTGCATTGCTGAGAGTAAAATTTATACATATTGGACATTGTTAAATTTTAAATTTCTAAATTGACAGATAGAATTGGATAAATTAACCCATTGGGCTCAGGGGCAGAGCCACAATGGATTGTTTGTGGGTTGTTTTTCAGCAGGTGACGGCAGGCCATGTGAGAATTGATGCCACAGCAAGTGATCCAGCAGCTTTGAGAATTTCAGACCTTAACTGCAGACATCAAATATCACAGCATCTTTATCAATGAGACAATTTTCAGCATCTGCACTATTTTGCTTTTATTTTGGTGGACAATGTAATCTACCAGGTGTGTCAGATTTTGAGAGCAAAGGCCCTCCTGGGACCTTTTGTGTCAAAATCATTGGGGGTGGACAAGGGAAGGAGCCAACAATCAAACCAGCATTCAAAATCTATTAAACGGACAACAAGCCCCAATCACCACGATTACCCCCACATTTTAATTACTAACGAGTAAGGTTACAACCCAACAGACACAAGTGACAGGTCATGGACTATTTGAACTATGGGGCATTGCACAACATGTTAGATGGGAAGTGTGTACGGTGTTCCACAGATGACCGTGCTAACTGCGTGACCAGGCAGAAAGGGGAAGGGGTAACTGAGAGCTGTGTCTTTGGAATTGTTTGTGCCCCTCCCATTGGGCAACTGATGATAAGGAAAGTTGAAAGTAACATAGATGTGTGTAGGTACATGGAGCCCAGGGGAAGCGTTGTATGATAATGTTAAACATGAGATTGTGCCTGTCCTGGTCAATATCTCAGGGATGCAAATGCCGGGATATTGTATGGAACAGGCCAGAAATATGTACAGTGTATTCAGTAAGATTGTAATGCAGCAGGCTGCTGATGCCATGGGTGCCACTAGATTTAGAGGCCAGGATCAGCTTCATAGAACAAAGTAGAAAATAAAGGGGTGATAAGGGGAAAAGATTACATAAAATACAATGATATTTTACCCTATGCTATGGAAATTGGAAAAGAGGTAATTGGAACAACATTGTCCATTGTCTGAGAGTAGTCTTGAAAACCAGGTCATCATATGTCCTCATCCTAAATATAAAATGGCAGAATCAAAATGTGGATTTAATGCCACTGTAAATTGCACCATGGAGTCTAGGAAAGCATTGTCAGGGTTAACCCATGTGGGCTATATGGGAAAGGGGAGATATTGCTTAACCACCACAGCGAGGGAGTACCAGTATGGACATAAAAAGACTTGGCCGGTGAGCAACAGTACATTTTGGTTCAACCCACAAAAAACCAACCCGAATAGGGAAGATGGAGTTGGTAGAGATACATAAACAAAAGACAGAAACGATAACTGAGACAGAAAGTATTCAGGAGGGTTTGACATATTACCTCCGGGACGATGAATATACTATTCAGCCATTGCCCACACGCTTGGGTAAAGATAGAAAGCAGCGAGAAGTCATTGCTGTAGTGTACTACAGTTTGGAACAACAGTCGAAGATGCTACAAGATGAGATTGACAAGAAATGATTCTACCTGGCAGGAGGACTTATGGAACTGGGGGTCAGACGTCTCCCATGTCCTGATAGTGGTTTTGGGTTTCATGGTTTTATATGTGACCTGCTTAATTTGGCAACTTTAGAAATTAATTAGGTGATGTAAGAGGATGTATTAACACAGGTTGGACAGCTACCCGAAAAAAGCAATTAATGTTCGTACTTGCTCTGTCAAAGGAGGGACAATTAGTTATGCCATAAAAGGGTAATTGTATAACCTTTTCATATATATGTAAAATGATTTAATGAATGATCAATGTACTCAAAGATGTTTGTACAATCGAAATTGTAATTGTATACCTTTTATATTGTAAACGAGTAACTGAAGTCCTTGCAAAACTTATGCCTTTACAGAGTTCCCACAGGCCCCTCTTGTGGCACAAGCAGGCAACGTATTGAATGCGACCCCTCCGGGTGTTGAAGGCTGTTTCTGGACAAATAAAGACCATTAAAGGCAACTTGGTGGGATCAAGGGAACGATTCTTGAAAGGGTTTTGAAGAGTCAAGAGGGGGACTGTGGGAACGAAATTTTAGAATTTTCAGAGCAGAATTTTATGGGAACATTTAAGATGAAATTAATCAATCATGGATTGCTAACAAGCTAGCTTCAGTGCTGGAGGGAGGGACAGCTTATCAGAAATGATTTCATAGCTTCAGGGCTGCCGAGGCAACTTGGGCTTGCGGCTGGTGCAGGGTGGAGGGGGAGAGACATTAAGCATTAACAACATTTTAACCCCTACCTCTCCCCTCTGCATATGATGATGATTTGCTTTCATGATATGATAAAAGGAGGGATTGTGGGAGCAGTTTTGCTGAGCTTTTGCTTCTATAACTGTTATTTGAGTAAGTAGATTAATATAATCCTAGTGAATACGTATACATATGTTTTTTCATATATGAGTTGAAAGTATAGCTACATATTGGTACAAAATGGAATATTTGACCGAGGCATTGTGGGACAGATTAGTTAGCTCACAGCTTGCGCTTGTTTCAGCATATCACAGACAACGAGAGGGCCCCTCTCATCAGTGCAACTGCAGGCTTCACGGCATCTTCAGGAATGCAGGCCCAATTAAAGTGACAGTTGGAAGACTCGAGGATAATTGATGGGGCCTGAGATCATCAATTGGTGATCAGGGCTTGCATGAGCTGATCACATTGCCACATGATGCCGAATCAGTAATCTAATTGGTACTATGTGTAATGTACGTAATCAATTACCGTTCTGATTGGATTGTGTCCAGCCGGGATGGGCTGAGTAACAGGATATCCGTTGTGGATTTCCTTTGTTCTTTGGAGTAGTACTGGACCGCTTTTAGGTAAGGTGTGCACCCCATGATATCATGAATACAGTGTTTATTCTCAAAGTCTGAGTCCGGAGAATTTGTGGAATAATTGGGCATAATCTGGATTTTTCTCCAACACCGGGGGATCCTGCAGAGTGAATAGTAACAAGTTTAAACACAGGGCGTGGGGGATCCTGCACAGTGAAAAGTCACAAGTTTAAACACAGGGCCCGGGGGAACCTGCACAGTGAATAGTCACAAGTTTAAACACAGGGCGCGGGGGGAGCCTGCACAGCGAATAGTCACAAAATTAAACACAGAGCCCGGGGGGAAGCCGCACAGTCAATAGTCAAAGGATTAAACACAGGGCCCGGGGGGAAGCTGCACAGTGAATAGTGACAAGATTAAAAACAGGGCCCGGGGAACACTGCAACGTGAATATTCACAAGATTAAACTTGGGGCCCGGGAGATCCTGCACAGTGAATAGTCACAAATTTCAACACATACCCCTGGGGATCCTGCACAGTGAAGAGTCACGAGATAAAGCACAGGGCCTGGGGGAACCTGCTCAGTGAATAGTCACAGGTTTAAGCACAGGGCCTGGGGGAACCTGCTCAGTGAATAGTCACAGGTTTAAGCACAGGGCCTGGGGGAAACTGCAGAGAGAATAGGCACAAAATTGAACACAGGGCGTGGGAGGAAGCTGCACAGTGAATAGTCACAAGTTTAAACACAGGTCGCGTGAGAATCTGCACAGTGAATATTCACACGTTTAAACACAGGGCCCGGGGCGAAGCCGCACAGGAAATATTCACAAGATTAAACACTGGGCCCGGGGGATCCTGCACAGTGAATGGTCACAAATTTAAACTCATGGCCCTGGGGTTTCCTGCACAGTGAATAGTCACACGTTTCAACACAGGGCCCGGGGGAACCTGCACAGTGAATAGTCATAGGTTTTAACACAGGGACATGGGGATCATGCACAGTGAATAGCCACACGTTTAAACACAGTGCTCAGGGGGATCCTGCATAGTGAATAGTCACAAGTTTAAACACAGGGCTCTGGGGAACCTGCACTGAAACTTGTCACAACATGAAACACAGGACACAGGGGGGATGCCGCACACTGAATATTCACAAGATTAAACACAGGGCCCAGGGAATCCTGCACAGTGAATAGTCATAAGTTTCAACACAGGGCCCAGCGGGTAGCTGCACAGTGAATTTATTTATTTTTGGATACAGCACTGAAACAGGCCCTTCCGCCCACCGAGTCTGTGCCGACCATCAATCACCCATTTATACTAATCCCATATTCCTACTACATCCCCAACTGTCACTATATTCTCCTACCACCGACATACACTTGGGGCAATTCATAATGGTGATTTTACGTATCAACCTGCAAGTCTTTTGGTGGTGGGAGGAAAGCTGAGTACCCGGCAAAAACCCACGTAGACACAGGGAGAACTTGCAAACTCCAATAAATAAATGGGTGGTTGATGTTCGGCACAGACTCGGTGCGCCGAAGGGCCTGTTTCAGTGCTGTATCTCTAATCTAATCTAATCCACACAGGCAGTACCCAGAATTGGGCCCACGTCCCTGGAGATGTGAGGCTGCGGTGCTAATCACTGTGCCACTATGTCACCCTTAAAAAGTCACAAGTTTAAACACAGAGCCTGGGGGATCCTGCACAGTGTTTAGTCACAAATTTAAACACAGGGCCCGGCGGAATCTGCACAGAGAATAGTCACAAGTTTAAACACAGGGCCCGGGGTATCCTGCACAGTGATTCGCGTTAAGTTTAAACAAAGGGCTCTGGGTGATGCTGCACAGTGATTCGTATCAAGTTTAAACACAGGGCACGGGGCGATCCAGCACAGTGATTCGTGTTAATGTTAAACACAGCGCCCGGGGTGATCCGCACTGCGATTCACGTCAGGTTAAAACAAAGGGCCTGGGCTGATACCGTACAGTGATTCGTGTGAAGTCAAAACACAGGGTTCGGGGGGACCCCGCACAATGATTCATGTCAAGTTTAAACACAGGGTTCGGGGGGATCCCGCACTGTGATTCGTGTCAAGTTGTTCCACAGGGCTCGAGGCAGATCCTGCTCAGTGATTCGTGTCAAGATGAAACACAGGGTCCGGGGGAAGCGGCACAGTGAATTTTCACAAGATTAAACACAGGGCCCGGGGGAAGCGGCACAGTGAATTTTCACAAGATTAAACACGCAACCCGGGGTGCACCTGCACAGTGCTCTTGCCATTCCCTCCAGTAAATATAATGACCAGGAGTTGGGCTCGAATTCTGGAGGGACCTGCCGGAGCGTTTCAGTTATCCCGACTCTGGAAGACAACAGTGTGCTCACACAGTGGTGTTAAACCTCCTTCTGCACTTTTCAAGGCATAGGTTGCCAAGTGGGCCAGAACTGCTGGTGTAGACGCCCTGTGTTGCTTCCCTAGCTCAGAAATTTCGTACAGAAGGCCACAGCACTAAGGGAGGTGAGCTGTCCATGCTTCCGGGTGGGTGTCAGTTACCTCCCAATGAAGCAGGTTGCTGACTTTTAACATCAAAGTAAGTTGCATTAGCACCAATCACCCAACCACCACTACTAACCCACCCGAACGTCTCTCTACCCCAGCACAAGTACAGTGCTCTATGGGGAGAAGCAGATGGCAGACGTGGGGTAGATGGGTACTGGTGATATGGCTGTTATGGTGTCGGCACCAACCGAAATGAGATCCCCTCATATTGACTCCACAACCTACAGCTTGCACATTGCACATCTTCTAAACTGGGTAAACACACCATGTGATACAAGCCTCGCAGCACAGAAAGTGGTCATTTGTGGGCTTCAGATTAAACATTAGCAGTCAATACATATGTAGTTGAACAGCCTGCAATCGCTCAGTTCGAAGAATCGCATATGAAGAACAGTTACTTGGGTAAAGTAGTGGGGAACTACTAACACCTGTCAATTTGGAATTCAGTGGAATTACAGGCTTCAACAGAAGACACGTCTGGAGCAGTCATTGCACAGTCCACCAGCTTGTATTTAAACAGTAGATTTAAGGTCGCAAAATGTCCCAAGGCACTTCACAGGAGCATTATCAAAGAAAAATTGGCACTAAGACAGGGGATATTAAGATCAAATGACCAAAGAATATTGTAGAACAAATGACCAAAAGCTTGATCAAAGAGGGACGTCTTAAAGAGTGTATTAAAAGTAGGGCAGAGAGTGAAGCAGTTTACAGATGGTATGTTGGCTCATCGTGTCCATGCTGTTTCTTCACAGAGCTATCCAGTCATTCCGACTCCCACCCCACCCCTCAACCGAACTCAATCCCCATAGTCCTGCAAGTTTATTTCCTACACGTTGCTGTATAATTTCAATTTGATGTCATTGATTGTCTCTGCTTCCACCACCCATGTGGGCAGCAGGATCCAGATCATTACCACCCGCTGTGTTAAAAATGTTCCTAATCATATTTCACCTGTATATCTTGCTAAAAGCCTTCAATCTATGTCATCTCATCCTTGTACCACGAGTTGGTGGGAACAGTTTTCCGTTGTCTAACTTATCCAACAGTGTACAATTACATTCAATATCCCCTCAATTTCCTTTGTTCAAAGGAGAGCAGCCCAGCTTTTCCAACCTAACCTTAGAAGTAAAATCCTCCATCCCTGGAACTATTCTGGCAAATCGCCTCTGCATCCTCTCAAAAAACGTCACATCCTTCTGAAAGTGTAGTGGCCAGAATTGGACACTATTCTCCAGTTGGAGCCGAAAAAAGAGCTTTATAAATGTTCAGCATAACTTCCCCACTTTTGCACTCAGTGCCGTTGTTCAGGAAGCCCAACATCCCAAATGCTTTACTCATCACTCTCTCAATATGTTCTGCCACCTTCAAAGATCGATGCACATGAACCAGCAGGTCACTCTTTCACCCCACACTCTTTAGAACTGTGTCATTAAGTATATATTGCCTCTCCCTATTCCTTCTGGCAAAATGCATCAACTAACACTTGTCAGTATTAAATTCCATCTGTCACCTGTCTGCCCATTCTGCTAGCCTATCTATTTCCTGTTGTAGGAGGATCATATCATGCTAACTGTTTGCGACCTCTCCAGGTTTGGTGTCATTGGAAGATTTTGAGATTCTACTTTGTATTCTAAGATCCAAATAACTTATATAGATCAAAACAGGAAAACATTGCTCCCCCATTGACTCTTGGGGAACACCACTGTCTACCATCCTTCAGTCTGTAAAAACAATAATTTACTGTGAGTCGGTGTTTTCTGTCCTGACGCCAATTTTTGATCCAATTGAACACTGACCCTCCTATTCCGTGAACCTCAATCTTGTTCACCAACCTTTATGTGGTGCCTTATCAAACATTTTCTTCAAATCCAGATAAACAACATCCACCACATTCTCTTCATCAAACTTCTCTGTTATTTAATCCAAAAAGTAATTACATTAGCCGAGTAAAATCTGAATTTTACAAATTTGTTTTGGCTATCCTTAAGTAATTTGAACCTCACTAAGTGTGTGTAGATTTTTCCCCCTGATTATTGTTTCTCAAACCTTAACCATCACAGATGCTAAACTAACTGGCCTGTAGCCGCGAGGACTGTCTTTACACACTTTCATGAAAACATTTGTCACTTTTCAATTCTCTGCCACCACCCCCTCCCCTACATACAGGGAAGGATTGAAGATTATGGCAAGACCTTCCATTGCTTCATCCCTGCTTCCAATAGCAGCCTGGATATCTACTCATCTAGATCAGGAATCTTATCAGGTATCTAAGCTTAGCCAACTTTTTTAGCGCCTCTCCCTCTCAATGTTTATCCTGTCCATTGTTTCTACTCTTCCTGCTTCTGCAGACATTTTGTCAGTTTTCACTTCCTTAGTGAACTCTGATACTAAGTATTCATTAGGTATACTAAGTATATTTTCACAATATGCTTGCTCCATAGTAGACCACAGAAAACTCAACTCTTGCACTATAATTATACATATGACTGCCTTCATAAACTTAGCAATGAATCAGAGCTCCTTGGCTGGTAGTTCATGCATCCATGATCTGCTGGTGAACCTACAATATCCTTCTGTTAAAGACTGGGTTAATGAACTGTTTATCCCGGCTTCTTCAGCATGCTTGGAACTATGTTTACCTTCTAGTGTATATATATATATATATATATATAGTGTTCAGATGAAAGTCTTTTGCTGAACTTGTTTGTTTATTGACTGTAATGAATGTCAATTTGATGGGGCCCCATTGACTTTCTTTCCTATGAATTTCATTGTCATGTTATTCTCCCAAAACGTCTTTGAGATCATCAAGTCGGGGACAGACATGTATCAGCCACTCTGAGGTAGAGAATCGAGCAACCCTGAGAAGATTTGTTTGGAAGAGTATGATCTGCGAGTTTCGATATGTATCGTCAAACGAACATATACCATCTTTTGAAATTAGGATATATATTGCCGTTCTGGGTTCTACTATATCCGAATCGCTAATGCTGGTGTTGCTCGTGAGACTCGATGTCCAAATATTGATGCCTCTAGATTTTCACTGAAATATAGACGTGTCTGGGATTGTGTATCAATATGAGTGGGTATTCCATGGAATTGACAGTATTTGAACCGGATCTCTGGGATTCTGGATGTATCTTCGGGGCGGTAGGGGGGGGGCGGGGGCAGTGTGATTGTCAAAACATTTACAGATCAGGCTTTTTCCTGCATTTCCACACTTCTGCCCTCACCCCTACCCCTTCCTCCCAAAACAAAGTCAGGGATCTCCTTGCCCTCACTTTCCACCCCAGCAGCTTCCACATCCATACTTTCATCTTCCTCCATTTCCGCCACATCCAGCGTGCATCGACCAACCAAACACATCATCCCCTTCCCTCTCTGTCAGCGTTCCAAAGGGACTATTCCCTATGCGACACGCTGGTCCACTCCTCCATCACCACGTCACGTTGTTACCTTTCCAGGGCACCTTCCCATGCAATTGCAGGATGTGTAATACCTTTTACCTCCTCTCTCCTCACCATTCAAGGCTACACTAAGATTGGTGGAGTAGCAGATAGTGAAGGGGACTGTCAGAGAATACAGCAGAATATAGATAGATTGGAGAGTTAGAACATAGAACATAGAACATTACAGCGCAGTACAGGCCCTTCGGCCCTCGATGTTGCGCCGACCTGTGAAACCATCTGACCGACACTATTCCATTTTCATCCATATGTCTATCCAATGACCACTTAAATGCCCTTAAAGTTGGCGAGTCTACTACTGTTGCAGGCAGGGCGTTCCACGCCCCTGCTACTCTCTGAGTTAAGAAACTACCTCTGACATCTGTCCTATATCTATCACCCTTCAACTGAAAGCTATGTCCCCTCGTGTTTGTCATCACCATCTGGGGAAATAGACTCTCACTATCCACCCTATCTAACCCTCTGATTATCTTATATGTCTCTATTAAGTCACCTCTCCTCCTACTTCTCTCTCACGAAAACAACCTCAAGTCCCTCAGCCTTTCCTCGTAAGACCTTCCCTCCATACCAGGCAACATCCTAGTAAATCTCCTCGGCACCCTTTCCAAAGCTTCCACATCCTTCCTATAATGCGGTGACCAGAACTGCATGCAATACTCCAGGTGCGGTCTCACCAGAGTTCTGTACAGCTGCAGCATGACCTCGTGGCTCCGAAACTCGATCCCCCTACTAATAAAAGCTAGCACACCATATGCCTTCTTAACAGCCCTATTAACCTGGGTGGCAACTTTCTGGGATTTATGTACCTTGACACCAAGATCTCTCTGCTCATCTACACTACCAAGAATCTTCCCATTAGCCCAGTACTCTGCATTCCTGTTACTCCTTCCAAAGTGAATCACCTCACACTTTTCCGCATTAAACTCCATTTGCCATCTCTCAGCCCAGCTCTGCAGCCTATTTATGTCCCTCTGTACCCGACAACATCCTTCGGCACTATCCACAACTCCGCCGACCTTCGTGTCATCCGCAAATGTACTAACCCACCCTTTTGCACCCTCATCCAGGTCATTTATAAAAATGACAAACAGCAGTGGCCCCAAAACAGATCCTTGCGGTACACCACTAGTAACTAAACTCCAGGATGAACATTTGCCATCAACCACCACCCTCTGTCTTCTTTCAGCTAGCCAATTTCTGATCCAAAGCACTAAGTTGGGCAGAGAAATGGCAGATGGAGTTCAATTAGTGTAAATGCGAGGTGATGCAGTTTGGAAGATCCAATGCAAGAGTGAACTATTCAGTAAATGGAAAAGTCCTGGGGAAAATTGATGTACAGAGAGTTTGCGTGTTCAGGTCCATTGTTCCCTGAAGGTGGCAACGCAGGTAAATAGAGTGGTCAAGAAGGCATACGGCATGCTTTCCTTCATCGAACGGGGCATTGAGTACAAGAGTTGGCAGGTCATGTTACAGTTGTATAAGACTTTGGTCCGGCCAAATATTCCAGTATTTGGAATACTGCGTGCAGTTCTGGTCGCCACATTACCAAAAGGATGTGGATGCTTTGGAGAGGGTGCAGAGGAGGTTCACCAGGATGTTGCCTGGTATGGAGGGCGCTAGCTATGAAGAGAGGTTGAGTAGATTAGGAGTATTTTCATTAGAAAGGCGGAGGTTGAGGGGGGACCTGATTGAGGTGTACAAAATCATGAGAGGTATGGACAGGGTGGATCGAAAGAAGCTTTTTCCCAGAGTGGGGAATTCAAATACTCGGGGTCATGAGTTCAAAGTGAGAGGGGAAAGGTTCAGGGGGGATATGCGTGGAAAGTTCTTTATGGAGAGGGTGGTGGGTGCCTGGAATGCGTTGCCAGCGGAGGTGGTAGATGCGAACACGATAGCGTCTTTTAAGATGTATCTGGACAGATACATGAATGGGCAAAAGCAAAGAGATACAGACCCTTAGAAAATAGGCGACGATTTTGGTGGAGGATCTGGATCGGCGCAGGCTTGGAGGGCAGAAGGGCCTGTTCCTGTGCTGTAATTTTCTTTGTTCTTTGTTCTTGTTCTTTTGGAGAAGTGGTTACACCGAAGGTTCAGGCAGATAGATGGGTGATCGCGAGAAGGGGCAAGCAGTCAGTGCAGGAATCCCCTGTGGTTATCCCCCACTCTAACAAGTGTACCGTTTTGGATACTGTTGGGGTGGATGGCCTATCAGGGGAAAACACAGCAGCCAGAGCTGTGGCACCACGGCTGGCACTGTTGTTTAGCAGGGAGGGGCAAAGCACAGATCAGCAATAGTTATAGGGGACTCTATAGTCAGGGTCACAGATAGGCTCTTCTGTGGACGTGAAAGAGACTCCAGGATAGTTAAAAGACAGGACCTCTAGGGTTGTAATCTCGTGATTCCTCCCTGTGCCACGTGCCAGTGAGGCTAGAAATAGGATGATAGTGCAGCTAAACACGTGGCTAAACAGCTGGTGTAGAAGGGAGGATTGCAGATATCTGAACAATTGAGATCTCTTCAGGGACAGATGGGACCTGTACAAGAAGGACGGGTTGCATCTAAACTGGAGGGGCACAAATATCCTGGCTACGAGGTATGCTTGCGTCACTCGGGAGGGTTTACAATCGTGTGGCAGGGGGTTGGGAACCAGAGCAGTGGGACAGCAAGTGAAAGAAATGAGGGGGAACCAGTAAATAAGGCCAGTAAGACTAAGAGGAAGAGCAGGCAGAGAGATGTTGCGGAGCACAGCGGGACTGATGGTCTAAATTGCATTTGTTTGAATGCCAGAATTAAACAGGTAAGGCAGATGAAATTAGAGCGTGGATTCGTACTTAGAACTATGGTGTTGTTGATATTACAGAGATTGGTTGAGGGAAGGACAGGATTGGCAGCTAAATGTTCCACGATTTAGAAGCTTCAGGAAGGATAGAGGGGGAGGTAAAAGGGATCGGGGAGCTGCATTACTGGTTGAGGAGAATATCACAGCTGTACTGCGGGAGGACACCTCGGAGGGGTCGTGCAGCGAGGCAATATGGTTGGAGCTCAGTAACAGAAAGGGTGCAGTCACGATGTTGGGGGCTTTCCACAGGCCTCCCAACAGCCAGGGGGAGGTAGAGGAGCAGATATATAGACAGATTTTGGGAAGATGTAAAGGTAACAGTGTTGTCGTGTTGGGTGATTTTAACTTCCCCTATATTGACTGGGACTCACCGAGTGTTGGGGGCTTGGATGGGGCAGAATTTGTAAGGAGCATCCAGGAGGGCTGCTTGAAACAATATGTAGATAGTCCAACGAGGGATGGGACCGTACTGTACCTGGTATTGGGGAATAAGCCCGGCCAGGTGATCGACGTTTCAGTAGGGGAGTATTTCGGGAACACTGACCATAATTCCATAAGTTTTAAGATACTTGTGGATAAGGATCAGAGTAATCCTCGGCTGAAGGTGGTAAATTGGGGGAAGGCTAATCATAACAATATTAGGCAGGAACTGAAGAATTTAGATTGGGGGCGGCTGTTTGAGGCGAAATCAACATCTGACATGTGGGAGTCTTTCAAACGTTAGTTGATTAGAATCCAGGACCAGCATGTTCCTGTGAGGATGAAGGATACGTTTGGCAAGGTTCGGGAACCTTGGATAACGCAGGATGTTGTGAGCCTGGTAAAAAAGAAGAAGGAAGCATTTGTAAGGGCTGGAAGGCTAGAAGCTGACGAATCCCTTGAGGAACATCAAGACAGTAGGAGGAACTTAAGCAAGGAGTCAGGAGGGTTAAAAGGGGTCATGAAGTCCTTGCCAAACAGGATTAAGGAAAATCCCAAGGCTTTTCATGTGTATATAAAGAGCAAGAGGGTAACCAGGGAAAGGGTAGGCCCACACAAGGACAGAGAAGGGAATCTAAGTGTGGAGCCAGAGGAAATAGGCGAGGTACTAAATGAGTGCTTTGCATCAGTATTAACCAAAGAGGATGACTTGGTGGATGATGAGCCTAGGGCAGGGAGTGTAGATAGTCTCAGTCATCTCATTATCAAAAAGAGGAAGTGTTGGGTGTCTTGCAAAGCACTAAGGTAGATACGTCTCCAGGGTCTGATGGGATCTACCCCAGAATACTGAGGGAGGCAAGGGAATAAATTGCTGGGGCCTTGACAGAAATCTTTGCATCCTCATTGGCTACAGGTGCGGTCCCAGAGGACTAGATAATAGCCAATGGTGTTCCTTTGTTTAAGAAGGGTAGCAAGGATAATCCAGGAAATTATAGGCCGGTGAGCCTTACGTCAGTGGTGGGGAAAATGTTAGAGAGGATTCTTCGGGACAGGATTTACTCCCATTTGGAAACAAACGAACCTATTAGCGAGAGGCAGCATGGTTTTGTGAAGGGGAGTTCGTGTCTCACTAATTTAATTGAGTTCTTTGAGGAAGTGACGAAGATGATTGATGAAGGAAGGGCAATGGATGTTATCTGTATGGACTTCAGTAAAGCCTTTGACAAGCTCCCTCATGGCAGACTGGTACAAACGGTGAAGTCACACGGGATCAGGGGTGAACCGGCAAGATGGATACAGAACTGGCTTGGTCAAAGAAGATAGAGGGTAGCAGAGAAAGGGTGCTTTTCCGAATGGGGGGATGTGACTAGTGGTGTTCTGCAGGGATCAGTGCTGGGTCATTTGCTGTTTGTAGTATCTATGGATGATTTGGAGGACAATGTTTAGTCTGATTAGTCAGTTTGTGGATGACACAAAGGTTGGTGGAGTCGCGGATAGTGATGAGGATTGTCAGAGGATACAGCAGCATATAGATCGGTTGGAGACTTGGGCAGAGAAATGGCAGATGGAGCTTAATCCGGACAAATGTGAGGTAATGCATTTTGGAAGCTCTAATGCAGGTGGGAAGTATACAGTAAATGGCAGAACCCTTCGGAGTATTGACAGGCAGAGAGATCTGGGCGTACACAGGTCACTGAAAGTGGCAACGCAGGTGGATAAGTTAGTTAAGAAGGCATTCTTAACGCATGCTTGTCGTCATCGGTCGGGGCAGAGAGTATAAAAATTGACAAGTCATGCTGCAGTTGTACAGAACTTTAGTTAGGCCACACTTAGAATATTGTGTGCAATTCTGGTCGCCACACTACCAGAATGACGTGGAGGCTTTGGAGAGGGCACAGAAGAGGTTTACCAGGATGTTGCCTGATCTGGAGGGCATTAGTTATGAAGAGAGGTTGGATAAACTCGGATTGTTTTCACTGGAATGACGGAGGTGGAGGGGCGATATGATAGAGGTTTACAAAGTTATAAGCGGCATGGACAGAGTGGATAGTCAGAAGCTTTTTCCCAGGGTGGAAGAGTCAGTTACGAGGCGACAAAGGTTTAAGGTGAGAGGGACAAAGTTTACAGGGGATGTGCGAGGCAAGTTCTTTACACAGAGGGTGGTGAGTGAATGGAACATACTGCCGGGGGAGGTGGAAGCAGGTACGATAATGACGTTTAAGAGACATCTTGACAAATGCATGAATAGGATGGGAATAGAGGGTTACGGTCACCGGAAGTGCAGAAGGTTTTCGTTTAGGCAGGCATCAGGATCGGCGCAGGCTTGGAGGGCAGAATGGCCTGTTCCTGTGCTGTACTGTTCTTTGTTCTTTGTTCTGAAGACAGCATCCAAAGTATAGACGAACATCCCTGAGATGCTTCTCTGACGTTAGGAGTTTAATTTCCGAATAGTGATGCAGAGTGAAGGCCATCACTAAAACAACATGAAATCTGCAGATGGGACTCGTGATTTTTCTCGGACTTCCTTGATTTCAGTTTAATACAGCTTCTAGTTATGATGAGTTGCACATTGTGATCAGATTAGTCCAGTCTTGGGGGTGGTTTGGGTCCAATTCAATTTTAGTGGAAAATATATTCCATCAACAGGGAATTAACACAGCTGTCGTAATCTGTTTGTTCAAAGATTAAGAAAGAAATGTTTGAACAATTTTGCAACCTCAGTATCCCCATGGAGATCCGGGAGGGTATAAAGTTAATGCACTGGGAATGTGTCACCTCAGAATTTACTTCAGAGATATTACCTGCAGCACGAACAGACCGATCACTCCAAGCAGAGAATGCACCGACCAATTCAATGGGTGAGGAAAATATTCTATGTGATCCTGGTTACAGTTGGTGTTCCTGGTAAGTATCTCTAACCAATGAGGTTTTGTAAATCTGTGTATGAACTGGTTTCTTCCATTACCATGGGAATAATAATATTACATGAGATCGAATGGTTACAGTTACATAGACACACATTCAATAATATAATTGCATTAATTTCCTGAATTATCTGTGCAGTTTTAATCTGTTGTCTCAACTGTTTCTAGTTCAAGACACTCTGCATTGTAAAGTTATTGAATTATGTGGAATGTTCTGTCGAATCATGGCTCAAAGCAGGAAAATCTCAGAGGGGAAGGATCACTGGAATTATCTTTTAATGTAGAATTATACTGTGTGTGCACTAACTGGAGTGGAGCACCTGACCTCAGCCATCATGTATAACTGGGACCATGTATTTCCTGGAATATCTGTCATTGTATTCAATGCGGGTCCCCATCTTACTCTTACTCTAAGTAGAGTTGTTGATGGCACTATCAGGTATTGATCATTTTCCTTCCTGAGCACGGTCTTGAGCATCGTTTGGTCATAGGTGCACTGAATATTAAAGGATCCTCTTCAATATTACGAAAAACACTGATGACTATGACTTGTTAATAGACAAGTTACCGATTCTACAGCACAGAAACTGGGCATTCGGTACAACTAGATCACGACTTTCTTCCTGCTCTGCACGAGCCTCTCTTCATTCCAGCTCATCTAATGCTATCTGTATATCCTTCCAATCCGGTCTCCCTCGTGTACTAACCTCGCTTCTTCTTATTTTTTCCCCATTGCAAGAGGTCTCAATTCCAAGTTCTCAGCTCTCCGAGTAAGTAGGTCTCTCGTGAATACAATCGTGCATTTATTGATGACCATCTTATTTTCAGGAAATGCAGAACTGGTCACCAGCGAAGGTGGAAATCTCGTGTCCACGTTATCCCTCTCTAACCCTTATATAATTTTAAAGGCCTCTATTCGTTCAACACCTATCCTTCCCTTATCGACAGAATAGAGCCACAACATATCCCAATAATTATAATCTCCCAGTTATGGTATTATTTTTGTGAAGATTACGTGAACCTGCTGGTTACCCTGGATATTTTTATCATGTGTAGTCCAGAAGAGTACACATTATTTACGTGTTCAATAAACACCTTTCTAATAGGTTGAGGGGGGACCTGATTGAGGTGTACAAAATCATGAGAGGTATAGACACGTTGGATAGCAAGAAGCTTTTTCCCAGAGTGGGGGATTCAATTACTATGGGTCAAGAGTTCAAAGTGAAAGGGGAAAAGTTTAGGGGGATATGCGTGGAAAGTTCTTTACGCAGAGGGTGGTGGGTGCCTGGAACGCGTTGCCAGCGGAGGTGGTAGTCGTGGGCACGATAGCGTCTTTTAAGATGTATCTAGACAGATACATGAATGGGCAGGAAGTAAAGACATACTGACCCTTAGAAAATAGGCATCATGTTGAGATAGAGGAGCTGGATCGGCGCAGGCTTGGAGGGCCGAAGGGCCTGTTCCTTTGTTCTTTTTTGTTATTATAACGCTTTTATTTTAATGATATTCCTGTAGAAATCAAAGCCCGTGCTGTGATCACATTTGCATTGACTCAGTAAATTCCCTTTTCAATTGAACTCATTAATATATCAGAGGAGTGGTCCAAGATGTATGAGTACCTCCAATCCGAGGGAGTGGTTCGGGTCAGGGAGGAATTTCTTCGACCCCATGGAGAGATTCGAGTCCAGGATGGGTCCCTACAGTGGGAATGGTTATAGACCGGGTGCAGTTCTTCAATCTACCCGTTTTTTGGCTCCCCATTGCTATATTTAGCAGGCTGACTAGCGTCTGGTGAGCGGATTGCTGTACCTCGCCGTCCAGGATTTGTTCAATCTGGAAGTGCTGGGGTTGGAGGCAGCTTGGGCTCATGGACCCGATCTGACCCGATCCCAGACCACATGGTATTTGGTGCTAAAATCCTTCCTGCTTGGGTTGAGAAGCGGAGAATGTTTTTCAGTAATTTACAGCCATTCTCCCTTTTGTACTTGGCAGTTAATTTAGTGTCAATTGTGATCCTGTCCAAGGGAAATTGCGGACTGTCCAGCTGCACCACCCGCTACCTGGTGGCCATGTCAACAGCGGATCTACTGGTCATTATCACTGAGATCGTACTCCGGAGAATCAATGATTATTATTTCCCATTTAATTTCCTGGACCTCACCTCTGTGTGTCGCTCTGTCTCTGTCCTGACCCGGGCAGCGATCGACTGTTCTGTCTGGTTCACCATCACATTCACACTTGATCGATTTGTCGCAATTTGTTGCCCGAAGCTGAAATCAAAATATTGTACAAGGAAAACTGTGGCTGTGGTTCTATCAACAACCAGCATTCTATTATTGCTAAAAAATATTCCCATATACTTTAGATTTAAACCTGGTTGGGTAATCGATAATGTAGAATGGAGCTGCTCTAATAAGCCAAGCTATTATACTGACCCTCGATGGATTGGATTTAGAATGTTTGAAAAAGCTTTAACACCATTATTGCCGTTCATTTTTATTCTGTTGCTGAATGCTCTGACGGTCAGACACATTTTAGTGACAGGACGAGTTCGTCAGAGACTGAGGGGTCAGAGCAAGAAAGATAATGACAGTGACTCTGAAATGGAGAGAAGAAGGAAGTCTATGATTTTACTCTTCACCATATCTGGCAGTTTCATATTTCTGTGGCTGGTTTATATGTTGTACATTTTTGATGTTGGTTACTTCTTAGATGATGATTCTTTTGATATCTTTGAAAATGTCGCATATATGCTGCGGAATTTAAGTTGCTGTACGAACACATTTATTTATGTGGCCACTCAGTCCGAGTTCAGAGAGCAGTTAAAGAGCGCACTGAAATATGCAGTTACATCAATTATTAAATCAATAAAGAAACAAAACTACTGAGACCTGCTGAAAGATCCAATGGTTAACGGACAAGAGGTGACCGCTGGAGGTCCAGAAGAAAATGGCCTGCAGGAGTAAAGACAAACACTAGAGCTGTTATCGACGGGGAGAGGGGGTTCGAGAGCAGGAGGATGGGAAGTAAATTAGCAGCAGCTATCTGATACACCAAAGACCAGTGAATAAAGAACAGAGAGTGACATTCAGAGGACCTGAAGTAAATGAACTGGAGTAGTCGGGCACGTCAAGCAGTATTAGGACAAGCACAAGAGTTTCCTTTCAGAGGACGATTAACAAATATGCTGGAGGAGTCAGACACAGAATGGATCAGCGGGACATTGGAGGGGGGGTGGGGAGGGGGGAAGCGGGTGTGGTGGGGGTGGGGGGAAGGCACAGGAGACACTGGGAGGACCGGATGAACATTATCAAGAATCAAAAAAGATAATGGGCAGTGAGCAAAGGGAAACAGATGACTTTCATAAAGGGGTCAGGAGGAGAGTTATTGCGCTCCCCAAAATAACTGATGTGAAAGAAGCTTGAACTGGATATGTCACCTATCATTAAACAAGAACAATGCAGTTTAATAAGTATGCTAATTGACTTGATCAATTAAATATATCTGTAGAAGAAAACATTTATATTTAAAAAGAACATCAATTATTCTGAATTGCTTTGGCACCATGGGAATGTTGAGGTGAATTATTTAGGACAGTTGACATTGTTGATAAGAGGATGAAACATTGATTGTCCAACTGCTTTGTAACGACAAGGATGTAATATGTGTTCACACCATGAAATGTTAACTCTTGGAGCCTAGGAAATAAGCAATGGACATGCTTTCAGCGTACTCACTCCAATTACAGAAGTGCGGTTACAGCAGAGGAACCTCACGTTAAACTGATGATAAGAGGTAATTCAAAGCATTTCATAATAAGGAATCAGAAGCCCGAAAGATGGAAACTCAGAGTCTTTGCTGGTCCAGTTTACAATGGTGTCTGTGGTGTAATTATTCTGAAACACAGTTCAAAGTAATGTCAATTCAGAGACAGGAGAACAAAGGCATCGCCTGTGCTGGCAACATTCAATGAATACTCGGCTTGAAGGATTTGAAACTTCCACGTTGTCTTCAGTATTTATAACATCTTGTTTCATAAATTATACTGGATTCAGAAGTAGTCATTGTTTGTACATTGTTAGGTCAGGCACAACTGAGGACCTCATTGTAAGAAATTGAAAATTCAGAACTGAGAATTTTTAAATAAAAGTTTTTTAAGCCTCAAAACCTCAAACATGCAATGGTGCAACTTGGGGCCAGACGTTGAAAAAGGCTAAAACGAAATGACTGGTTGTGACATTGAGTGGAATCTTGCTCTGATTACTCTGACAAACTTTTTTCATTCAAGGAAGGGAATCCGTCTTGGGAACAACCAGACATTGATCCGCAAGACCTGTGAATAAGATGTCATTTGAATTACGAGGTAAAAGATTGGTCAAAAGCATAGAACAAAGATCAGCGGAAAAGAGGAATAATTTAGTATTTTAAGTTTCCAAGAACCATAGAATCATCGAAACATAAAATATTTAAGGCACAGAAAGAGGGCACTTTGACACATCGTGTCTGTGCCAGTGGAAAACGGATCGACCTATTCCAATCCCTCATGCCAGCATTTGATTCTTAGCGCTGCAGATTATGGTAGCTGAGGTGCATATCCAGACATCTTTTTAATGAGCTGAGAGTCTCTGCCTCAACTCTCCTTTCAGCCAGTGAGGTCCAGAGACGACCAACCTCTGGGTAAAATAAAAACGTTTTTCCTCATGTTGCCTTTATTTTTCTCGCAATCAGTTTCAAGCTATGCCCCCTCATCACTGACCTCTCTGCTAAAGCGAATAGATCCTTCACCTCCACTCTATCCAGGCCCTTCAAGATTTAGTACATTTCAATCAGATCTCCTTTCTGCCTTCTCTGTTCCAAGGAGAATAACCACAGCCTATTCAATCTTTCCTCCTACCTGCATTTTTACAGTCCTGGCAACAGCCTTGTAAATCTCCGCTGTAAGCTCTCGAGTGCAATTACATCCTTTCTGCAATGAGATGACCAGAACTGCACACAGTACTCAAGTTTTGGCCTAACCAATGAGTTATACAGTTCCAGCATAACCTCACCTGTTCTTATATACTGTACCACTGCTAATAAAGGAAAGGATTCCATATACCTTCTGAACCACCTTATCGACCTGTCCTGTTACCTTCAAGTATCTGTGGAAATTGATTCCAAGGTCCCTCACTTCCTTTACACTTCTAAGTATTTTTTTTCATTTATCATCTATTCCTTTGCCTTGTTTGAACTCCCAAAATGCATCACCTCGCACTTCCCTGGCTGGAATTCCATTTGCCAATTTTGTGCCCATCTTAACAGACCATCAATATCTTCCTGCAGCCTACAGCTATCATCTTTGCATCTTCCAAATAGCCAGTCTTCGTCTTGTCTGCAAGCTTCTTGATCATGCCTTCTACATTTACGTCCAAATCGTTTAGATATAGCACAAAAAGCAGGGGACCCAGTACTGAGCCCCTGCAGAATACCACTGGAAATAGCCCTCCAGTCATTAAAACACCTGTCAACAATTACCCTTTGTTTCCTGTCACTAAGCCAATTTTGTATCTACCTTGCTGCATTTCCCTGAATCCCATGGGGATTTTTTTAACCAGTCTGCCATGTGGGACTTGTCAAAAGCCTTGCTGAATTCTATGTTGACCATGTCAGCTGCACTACCCTTATCTATCTTCCTTGTTTCTGCTTCAAAAATGTGGTCAAGTTGGTCAAACAAGATCTTCCCTTAACAAATCCATACTGACTATCCTTGATTAACCTGTGCCTTTCTAAGTGACAGTTTATCCTGTCTCTCTGAATAGATTCCAATAATGTGCCCAGTACTGATGTTAGGCTGACTGCCCTGAATTATTCAGTCTATCCTTCGCACCCTTTTAATCAGAGGTAAAACGTTAGAAATTCTCCAATCCTTAAGCACCGCAACTGTATCCAGTGAGGGCCACAGTGCTGAGGACGCCGTGGATAGATTGTTAAGTGATGTGGTCAGACTGCAGGTCATGGCTGGACAGGTAGAAAAGTAATGGCTGTCCACCAGGAGGAGTAGTAGGCGCAGCTAGGTCGTGCAGGAGTCCCCTGTGGCCATTGCCCTCTCTAACAGATATACCCCCTTGGATACTGTTGGGGGAAGGGTAGGAATGCCTCTCAGGGGAAAGCAGCAACAGCCAAGTTCGTGGTGCCACGGATGGCTCTGCTGTACAGCAGGTCAGGAAAAACACGTGGAGATCCATGGTGATAGGAGATTCAATTGTAAGGGGAGCAGACAGGCGTTTCTGTGTCCACAAACAAGACTGCAGGATTATGTGTTGCCTCCCTGTTGCGAGGATGAATAATGTCTGAGAGTGGCTTGTTCAAGGAAAAGCATGTTGTCCCTTATGTATTCTTTTTCGTTAAAAAGTGGTTCGAATTGGTTGAACATGGGTTTCTTTGTCCTTTGCCTTTAAAAAGAGAGGTGAGATGTCATTACATCCAGGGAACTTTTGCTTCACCACCTTAAAACTAGTAGAGTTAACCCTTTCAGCTAGCAGCTCATCTGGCTCCAAGCCGAATGGACCTTGTGTTCTTTGTTTCTCTAAATAGGTGGACGATATGGTCACAGAGATCAATCAACTCCAGCACCTTAAGATATTTGCAACATTTATGACAGCATGGTAATATTTTGATCTGAAGGCTTCGCCTTCTTTATTAAAAAAGTCAGGAATTGTCATTAATTCATTCATGCATTTGTTTCGATTTGTTATCTTTCCACAGAAAGTCTTTGTAATTATTTGCAGTCAGCTTCCATAACAACTGCAGACATTACTGTCTCTGATAAATTCATCTGAAACCACGAAACATGGAAATAATTGTTTATGACTTTTAAATCAATAATAAATAAATTAATATGAGTTGCTATTCTAAGCAATCAAAAGGAAATCTACTTGAGTTTAAAGGGATATAAACATACATAATTTTCATAAAAGTTAATGGGAATGCCATTGAATACAGAATATTGAGGAAATTTTTTTTAAAGATATATAAATGAAAGATATTGTCAACTGACAGCACCATTAGTTGAACTTGGGAAACTTAGATTTTAAAAAAAATCAGTATAATTTGGTGCATTTCCTGTCGACAGGAACGGGGTATCTGAGGTAAATAATAAACCAGCGTGCGTAATCTCTTGTTTTTATTGTATGTACTTACATGTTAACAGTTTAGGAATTAACAGGGCAGCAGGGCAAGAGTTATAGCTTGGGGAAAGGAAATTATGATGCGATTAGGCAAGATTTAGGATGCGTTGGATGGGGAAGGAAACTGCAGGGGATCGGAACAATCGAAATGTGGAGCTTATTCAAGGAGCAGCTACTGCGTGTCCTTAATAAGTATGTACCTGTCAGACAGGGAGGAAGTTGTCGAGCGAGGGAGCCGTGGTTTACGAAAGAAGTTGAAGCGCTTGTCAAGAGGAAGAAGAAGGCTTATGTTAGGATGAGACGTGAAGGCTCAGTTAGGGCGCTTGAGAGTTACAAGCTAGCCAGGAAGGATCTAAAGGGAGAGCTAAGAAGAGCAAGGAGAGGACACGAGAAGTCATTGGCGGATAGGATCAAGGAAAACCCTAAGGCTTTCTATAGGTATATCAGGAATAAAAGAATGACTAGAGTTAGATTAGGGCCAATCAAGGATAGTAGTGGGAAGTTGTGTGTGGAATCAGAGGAGATAGGGGAAGCGTTAAATCAATACTTTGCATCAGTATTTACAGTAGAGAAAGAAAATGTTGTCGAGGAGAATACTGAGATTCAGACTACTAGGCTAGATGGGATTGAGGTTCACAAGGAGGAGGTGTTAGCAATTTTGCAAAGTGCGAAAATAGATAAGTCCCCTGGGCCAGATGGGATTTATCGTAGGATTCTCTGGGAAGCGAGGGAGGAGATTGCAGAGCCTTAGTCCTTGATTTTTATGTCGTCATTGTCGACAGGAATAGTGCCGGAAGACTGGAGGATAGCAAATGCTGTCCCCTTGTTCAAGAAGTGGAGTAGAGACAGCCCTGGTAATTCTCGACCTGTGAGCCTTACTTCGGTTGTGGGTAAAATGTTGGAAAAGGTTATAAGAGACAGGATTTATAATCATCTTGAAAAGAATAAGTTCATTAAAGATAGTCAGCACGGTTTTGTGAAGGGAAGGTCGTGCCTCACAAACCTTGTTGAGTTTTTCGAGAATGTGACCAAACAGGTGGATGGGGGTAAAGCAGTGGATGTGGTGTATATGGATTTCAGTAAGGCGTTTGATAAGGTTCCCCACGGTAGGCTATTGCAGAAAATACTGAAGTATGTGGTTGTAGGTGATTTAGAGCTTTGGATCAGAAATTGGCTCGCTGAAAGAAGACAGAGGGTGGTGGTTGATGGCAAATGTTCATCCTGGAGTTTAGTTGCTAGTGGTGTACCGCAAGGATCTGTTTTCAGGCCACTGCTGTTTGTCATTTTTATAAATGACCTGGAAGAGGGTGCAGAAGTGTGGGTCAGTAAATTTGTGGGTGACGCTAAGGTCGGTGGAGTTGTGGACAGTGCCGAAGGATGTTGTATGGTACAGAGGGACATAGATAGGCTGCAGAGCTGGACTGAGAGATGGCAAATGGAGTTTAATGCGGAAATGTGTGAGGTGATTCACTGAAGGAGTAACAGGAATGCAGAGTACTGGGCTAATGGGAAGATTCTTGGTAGTGTAGATGAGCAGAGAGATCTTGGTGTCCGGGTACATAAATCCCTGAAAGTTGCCACCCAGGTTAATAGGGCTGTTAAGAAGGCATATGGTGTGTTCGCTTTTATTAGTAGGGGGATCGAGTTTCGGAGCCACGAGGTCATGCTGCAGCTGTACAAAACTCTGGTGAGACCGCACTTGGAGTATTGCGTGCAGTTCTGGTCACCGCATTGTAAGAAGGATGTGGAAGCTTTGGAAAGGGTGCCGAAAACTGACTATTTGGAAGATGCATGAACTGCCAACCCTTGTACTCAATACCACGTCCGATGAAGGAAAGCATGCCGTATGCCTTCTTGACCACTCTATTGACCTTGGTTGCCACCTTCAGGGAACAATGGAACTGAACACCCAAATCTCTCTGTACATCACTTTTCCCCAGGACTTTTCCATTTACTGTATACTTCACTCTTGAATTGGATCTTCCAAAATGCATCACCTCGCATTTGCCCTGATTGAACTCCATCTGCCATTTCTCTGCCCAACTCTCCAATCTATCTATATTCTGCTGTATTCTCTGACAGTCCCCTTCACTATCTGCTACTCCACCAATCTTAGTGTCGTCTGCAAACTTGCTAATCAGACCACCTATACTTTCCTCCTAATCATTTATGTATATCACAAACAACAGTGGTCCCAGCACGGATCCCTGTGGAGCACCACTTGTCACACGTCTCCATTTTGAGAAACTCCCTTCCACTGCTACTCTCTGTCTCCTGTTGCCCAGCCAGTTCCTTATCCATCTAGCTAGTTCACACCGGACCCCATGCGACTTCACTTTCTCCATCAGCCTACCATGGGGAACCTTATCAAACGCCTTACTGAAGTCCATGTATATGACATCTACAACCCTTCCCTCATCAATCAACTTTGTCACTTCCTCAAAGAATTCTATTAAGTTGGTTAGACATGACCTTCCCTGCACAAAACCATGTTGCCTATCATTGATAAGTCCATTTTCTTCCAAATGGGAATAGATCCTATCCCTCAGTATCTTCTCCAGCAGCTTCCCTACCACTGACGTCAGGCTCACCGGTCTATAATTACCTGGATTATCCCTGCTACCCTTCCTAAACAAGGGGACAACATTAGCAATTCTCCAGTCCTCCGGGACCTCACCCGTGTTTAAGGATGCTGCAAAGATATCTGTTAAGGCCCCAGCTATTTCCTCTCTCGCTTCCCTCAGTAACCTGGGATAGATCCCATCCAGACCTGGGGACTTGTCCACCTTACTGCCTTTTAGAATACCCAACACTTCCTCCCTCCTTATGCCGACTTGACCTAGAGTAATCAAACATCTGTCCCTAACCTCAACATCCGTCATGTCCCTCTCCTCGGTGAATACCGATGCAAAGTACTCGTTTAGAATCTCACCCATTTTCTCTGACTCCACGCATAACTTTCCTCCTTTATCCTTGAGTGGGTCAATCCTTTCTCTTGCTCCTTATATATGAATAAAAGGCTTTGGGATTTTCCTTAACCCTGTTTGCTAAAGATATTTCATGATTCCTTTTAGCCCTCTTAATTCCTCGTTTCAGATTCGTCCTACATTCCCGATATTCTTTCAAAGCTTCGTCTTTTTTCAGTCTCCTAGACCTTAGGTATGCTTCCTTTTTCCTCTTAGCTCGTCTCACAATTTCATCTGTCATCCATGGGTCCCTAATCTTGTCATTTCTATCCCTCATTTTTACAGGAACATGTCTCTCCTGCATGCTAATCAACCTCTCTTTAAAAGCCTGCCACATATCAAATGTGGATTTACCTTCAAACAGCTGCTCCCAGTCTACATTCCCCAGCTCCTGCCGAATTTTGGTCTCGTTGGCCTTATTAGTTGGTAATCGCTGGCAACTGATTCCCACGACTTGTGATCAATGTCACAGGACTTCATGTCACGTTTGCAGACGTCTTTAAAGCGGAAACATGGACGGCTGGTGGGTCTGATACCAGTGACGAGCTCGCTGTACAATGTGTCCTGGGGGGGTCCTGCCATCTTCCATGTGGCTCACATGGCCAAGCCATCTCAAGCACCGCTGACTCATTAGTGTGTATAAGCTGGGGATGTTGGCCGCCTCGAGGACTTCAGTGTTGGAGATACGTTCTGCCACCTGATGCCATGGATTCTCTGGAGGCAGCAAAGATGGCATGAATTGAGACGTCACTCTCGGCTGACATACGTTGTCCAGGCCTCGGTGCCGTAGAACAAGGTACTGAGGACACAGGCTTGATACACAGGCTTGATAGAGAGAGAGACAGAGAGGAAAGGAGAGAGAGGTAGTGACAGGGAGGGAAAGACAGATCGAGAGACAGAGAGAGAGAGACAGAGATAGAGAGAGGGAGAGACAGAGAAGGAAAGACAGATGGAGGGACAGAGAAAGACAGAGATAGAAGGAGAGAGAGGGAGTGACAGAGAGGGAAAGACTGATGGTGGGACAGAGAGAGAGGCAGAGAGAGAAAGAAGGAGAGAGTGGGAGAGACAGAGAGGGAAAGGCAGTTGGAGAGAGAGACAGAGAGAGAGAGAGAGAGGCAGAGATGGAAGGAGAGGGAGGGAGTGACAGGGAGGGAAATACAGATGGAAAGACAGAGAGAGACAGAGATAGAAGGAGGGAGAGGGAGAGACAGAGAGGGATAGACAGATGGAGGGACAGAGAGAGATAGACAGGGAGAGAGATGGAGTGACATGAAGGGAAGGACAGATGGTGGGATACAGAGAGAGGAACAGAGTTAGGAGAGAGATGGAATGATGGGGGTGGGGGTGGGAAGACAGATGGAGGGACAGAGAGAGAGAGGCAGAGATGGAAGGAGAGAGAGAGAGTGATAGGGAGGGAAAGACAGATGGAGAGACAGAGAGAAAGACAGAGATAGAAGGAGAGAGAGTGAGTGACAGGGAGGGAAAGACAGATGGAGTGACAGAGAGAGAGAGACAGGGAGAGAAGGAGAGAGATGGTGTGACGGGGGGGGGGGGTGGGAAGACTGATGGAGGGACAGAGAGAGAGAAGTAGAGATGGAAGGAGAGAGAGGGAGTGATAGGGAGGGAAAGACTGATGGAGGGACAAGAGAGAGAGACAGAGAGAGTGGCAGAGACAGAGATAGAAGTAGTGAGAGGGAGTGTCAGGAAGGGAAAGACAGATGGAGGGACAAAGTGAAAGACAGAGAGAGAAGGAGAGAGACGGAGTGACAGGGAGGGAAGGACAGATGGAGGGATAGAGAGAGAGAGAGACAGAGAGAGAAGGAGAGAGAGGGAGTGTCAGGAAGGGAAAGACAGATGGAGGGACAAAGTGAGAGACAGAGAGAACAGGAGAGAGATGGAGTGACAGGGAGGGAAGGACAGATGGAGGGATAGAGAGAGAGAGAGAGACAGAGATAGAAGGAGAGAGAGGGAGTGACAGCGCAGGGAAAGACAGATGGTGGGACAGAGAGAGAGACAGAGAGAAAGGCAGAGATAGAGATAGAAGGAGAGAGAGGGAGTGACAGGGGGTGGGGAAGATAGATGGAGAGACAGAGAGAGAGAGAGAGACAGAGAGAGATGGAAAGAGAGGGAGAGACAGAGAGGGAACGACAGATGGAAAGACAGAGAGAGAGAGACAGAGAGAGAAGGCGAGAGAGTGAGAGACAGAGAGGGAAAGACAGATGGAGGGACAGAGAGAGAGAGAGGCAGAGATGGAAGGAGAGAAAGGGAGAAACAGACAGGGAAAGACAGATAGAGGGACAGAGAGAGAGACAGAGATAGAAGGAGTGAGAGGGAGTGTCAGAGAGGGAAAGACAGACAGAGGGACAGAGAGAGAGACAGAAAGAGAATGAGAGAGAGGGAGCGACAGGGAGGGAAAGACAGATGGAGGGACAGAGTGAGAGACAGAGAGAGAAGGAGAGAGATGGAGTGACGGAGGGAATGACAGATGGAGGGATAGAGAGAGAGACAGAGAGGAAAGGAGAGAGAGGTAGTGACAGGGAGGGAAAGACAGATCGAGAGACAGAGAGAGAGAGACAGAGATAGAGAGAGGGAGAGACAGAGAGGGAAAGACTGATGGTGGGACAGAGAGAGAGGCAGAGAGAGAAAGAAGGAGAGAGTGGGAGAGACAGAGAGGGAAAGGCAGTTGGAGAGAGAGACAGAGAGAGAGAGAGAGAGAGGCAGAGATGGAAGGAGAGGGAGGGAGTGACAGGGAGGGAAATACAGATGGAAAGACAGAGAGAGACAGAGATAGAAGGAGGGAGAGGGAGAGACAGAGAGGGATAGACAGATGGAGGGACAGAGAGAGATAGACAGGGAGAGAGATGGAGTGACATGAAGGGAAGGACAGATGGTGGGATACAGAGAGAGGAACAGAGTTAGGAGAGAGATGGAATGATGGGGGTGGGGGTGGGAAGACAGATGGAGGGACAGAGAGAGAGAGGCAGAGATGGAAGGAGAGAGAGAGAGTGATAGGGAGGGAAAGACAGATGGAGAGACAGAGAGAAAGACAGAGATAGAAGGAGAGAGAGTGAGTGACAGGGAGGGAAAGAAAGATGGAGTGACAGAGAGAGAGAGACAGGGAGAGAAGGAGAGAGATGGTGTGACGGGGGGGGGGGGGGTGGGAAGACTGATGGAGGGACAGAGAGAGAGAAGTAGAGATGGAAGGAGAGAGAGGGAGTGATAGGGAGGGAAAGACAGATGGAGGGACAAGAGAGAGAGACAGAGAGAGTGGCAGAGACAGAGATAGAAGTAGTGAGAGGGAGTGTCAGGAAGGGAAAGACAGATGGAGGGACAGAGAGAGAAGGAGAGAGATGGAGAGACAGAGAGGGAAAGACTGATGGAGGGACAAGAGAGAGAGACAGAGAGAGTGGCAGAGACAGAGATAGAAGTAGTGAGAGGGAGTGTCAGGAAGGGAAAGACAGATGGAGGGACAAAGTGAGAGACAGAGAGGGAAGGAGAGAGACGGATTGACAGGGAGGGAAGGACAGATGGAGGGATTGAGAGAGAGAGACAGAGAGAGAAGGAGAGAGAGGGAGTTTCAGGAAGGGAAATACAGATGGAGGGACAAAGTGA
The DNA here is from genome assembly GCF_036365525.1 of Heterodontus francisci. Lineage (NCBI taxonomy): Eukaryota > Metazoa > Chordata > Chondrichthyes > Heterodontiformes > Heterodontidae > Heterodontus > Heterodontus francisci. Next base: position 3,177,699 of record NW_027141229.1, read on the forward strand.
GAGACAGAGAGAGAAGGAGAGAGATGGAGTGACAGGGAGGGAAGGACAGATGGAGGGATAGAGAGAGAGATAGACAGAGGTAGAAGGAGAGAGAGGGAGTGACAGCGCAGGGAAAGACAGATGATGGGACAGAGAGAGAGACAGAGAGAAAGGCAGAGATAGAGTTAGAAGGAGAGAGAGGGAGTGACATGGGGTGGGGAAGATAGATGGAGAGACAGAGAGAGAGAGAGAGACAGAGAGATAAGGAAAGAGAGGGAGAGACAGAGAGGGAACGACAGATGGAAAGACAGAGAGAGAGAGACAGAGAGAGAAGGCGAGAGAGTGAGAGACAGAGAGGGAAAGACAGATGGAGGGACAGAGAGAGAGAGAGGCAGAGATGGAAGGAGAGAAAGGGAGAAACAGACAGGGAAAGACAGATAGAGGGACAGAGAGAGAGACAGAGATAGAAGGAGTGAGAGGGAGTGTCAGAGAGGGAAAGACAGACAGAGGGACAGAGAGAGAGACAGAAAGAGAATGAGAGAGAGGGAGCGACAGGGAGGGAAAGACAGATGGAGGGACAGAGTGAGAGACAGAGAGAGAAGGAGAGAGATGGAGTGACGGAGGGAATGACAGATGGAGGGATAGAGAGAGAGACAGAGAGGAAAGGAGAGAGAGGTAGTGACAGGGAGGGAAAGACAGATCGAGAGACAGAGAGAGAGAGACAGAGATAGAGAGAGGGAGAGACAGAGAGGGAAAGACTGATGGTGGGACAGAGAGAGAGGCAGAGAGAGAAAGAAGGAGAGAGTGGGAGAGACAGAGAGGGAAAGGCAGTTGGAGAGAGAGACAGAGAGAGAGAGAGAGAGAGGCAGAGATGGAAGGAGAGGGAGGGAGTGACAGGGAGGGAAATACAGATGGAAAGACAGAGAGAGACAGAGATAGAAGGAGGGAGAGGGAGAGACAGAGAGGGATAGACAGATGGAGGGACAGAGAGAGATAGACAGGGAGAGAGATGGAGTGACATGAAGGGAAGGACAGATGGTGGGATACAGAGAGAGGAACAGAGTTAGGAGAGAGATGGAATGATGGGGGTGGGGGTGGGAAGACAGATGGAGGGACAGAGAGAGAGAGGCAGAGATGGAAGGAGAGAGAGAGAGTGATAGGGAGGGAAAGACAGATGGAGAGACAGAGAGAAAGACAGAGATAGAAGGAGAGAGAGTGAGTGACAGGGAGGGAAAGAAAGATGGAGTGACAGAGAGAGAGAGACAGGGAGAGAAGGAGAGAGATGGTGTGACGGGGGGGGGGGGGTGGGAAGACTGATGGAGGGACAGAGAGAGAGAAGTAGAGATGGAAGGAGAGAGAGGGAGTGATAGGGAGGGAAAGACAGATGGAGGGACAAGAGAGAGAGACAGAGAGAGTGGCAGAGACAGAGATAGAAGTAGTGAGAGGGAGTGTCAGGAAGGGAAAGACAGATGGAGGGACAGAGAGAGAAGGAGAGAGATGGAGAGACAGAGAGGGAAAGACTGATGGAGGGACAAGAGAGAGAGACAGAGAGAGTGGCAGAGACAGAGATAGAAGTAGTGAGAGGGAGTGTCAGGAAGGGAAAGACAGATGGAGGGACAAAGTGAGAGACAGAGAGGGAAGGAGAGAGACGGATTGACAGGGAGGGAAGGACAGATGGAGGGATTGAGAGAGAGAGACAGAGAGAGAAGGAGAGAGAGGGAGTTTCAGGAAGGGAAATACAGATGGAGGGACAAAGTGAGAGACAGAGAGAGAAGGAGAGAGATGGAGTGACAGGGAGGGAAGGACAGATGGAGGGATAGAGAGAGAGATAGACAGAGGTAGAAGGAGAGAGAGGGAGTGACAGCGCAGGGAAAGACAGATGATGGGACAGAGAGAGAGACAGAGAGAAAGGCAGAGATAGAGTTAGAAGGAGAGAGAGGGAGTGACATGGGGTGGGGAAGATAGATGGAGAGACAGAGAGAGAGAGAGAGACAGAGAGATAAGGAAAGAGAGGGAGAGACAGAGAGGGAACGACAGATGGAAAGACAGAGAGAGAGAGACAGAGAGAGAAGGCGAGAGAGTGAGAGACAGAGAGGGAAAGACAGATGGAGGGACAGAGAGAGAGAGAGGCAGAGATGGAAGGAGAGAAAGGGAGAAACAGACAGGGAAAGACAGATGGAGGGACAGAGAGAGAGAGAGACCGAGAGAGAGAGACAGAGAGAGAGGCAGAGATAGAATGGGAGAGAGCAATTGACAGGGAGGGATAGACAGATGGAGGGACAGAGAGCGAGAGAGAGAGAGAGGCAGAGATGTAAGGAGAGAATGGGATTGACAGGGAGAGAAATACAGACGGAAGGACAGAGAGAGAAACAAAGATAGGAGAGAGATGGAGAGACAGAGAGGGAAAGTCAGATGGAGGGACAGAGAGAGAGACAGAGAGAGAAGGAGAGAGTGGGAGAGACAGAGAGCGAAAGACAGATGGAGAGACAGAGAGAGAGACAGAGATATCTCCCGATGTTTCCGTCTCCATACCTATCTCTTAAATGTTTGTGCACACAGCAGTGAAGGATTACATCAAATTAATTTCTCTTACATTCTCCCTTTCAATCGACCCCGCAATCTCTCTCTCTCCAACCTTGTCCCTCTCCACAGCACTCCCTCTTTCTGCATATCTAACCCTCTCTCCCTCTGTCTCTCTCCTCGTGTCAGAGATCGCAGGAGGGAGAGACAGAGAGAGGAAGAAAGAGAGAGAATGTTGGAGGAACTGTACTCTGTTCCTAAGCTGTGCTGAACCTGCTCTGGGAGTGTTTGATGGGCTACATTAATCGATCGTGTACAGTCCTGTATCAGGCTGTGAAGAAACACAGCTTGTTCAGTGTACAAAGGGTCAAAGGGAACGATTCACTCCTGTCTGCTACTGGGAAGAGAGACTGACCTTAACATCAAGGCAGCGTTTGACCGAGTGTGACATCGAGGAGCCCGAGTAAAACTGAAGTCAGTGGGAATCCGCTGGTTCGAGTCATACCGAGCACAAAGAAGATGGTTGTGGTTGTTGGAGGTCAATCATCTCAGTCCCAGGACATCACTGCAGGAGTTCCTCAGGGTAGTGTCCGAGGCTCAACCATCTTCAGCTGAGATCCCAGGAGAGAATACTGGAAATACTGAGCAGATCAAGCAGCATCTGTGGAGAGAGAAACAGAGTTAGTGATTCAGCTCGATGCTTTCCAGATTTCCAGCATCCACAATATTTTGCCTCAGATAATGAAGCAATCCATAGCCACATGCACCAAGACCCGGACAACATTCAGGTTTGGGCCAACCAGTGGGAAGTAACATTCATGTCACACAAGTGCCAGGCAATGACCATCTGCAACCAGAGAGAATCCAACCACCTCCCCTTGGCATTCAAAGCATTATCCCATCGCTGAATCACCCAGCGTCAACATCCTGGGGAAACATTGACATCAAACTTAACAGAACGAAACACATCAATAGTTTCTTCACCCAGTGGGTGGTGGGTGTCTGGAACTCACTGCCTGAAAGGATTAGTATAAAATGGGTGGTTGATGGCCGGCACAGACCGGGCGGGCCGAAGGGCCTGTATAAGAGCTGTATCTCTCTATGACTCTAAAGGATGGTAGAGGCAGAAACCCTCATCACATTCAAAACAATCTCTTGGATATTCACTTCTCTCTATTTAAAATGGGTAAGGAATAACTCTCCTCGTCTGCACTGCCCCATCAAACAATCTCAGAGAAGGTACAGCACAGGTTAGATACAGAGTAAAGCTCCGTTTAAACTGTCCCTGGAGTGTCGGATTAACCCGGGTCACTCACTGTGCCCGGCTCAGCCTCAAGACTCACCTGCCTCAGTCACTGAGACGTTCCTGTATCACTTGCCTTAATGTAAGCGGATGCCGGGTTTGGGAGCAGGACAGGCACACGGGATTAGGACGACTGCTCATGTGGAGGATAAGCATCAGTAATCCCTCAGAGAATCAGAACAGACCAGCGAGACTCAGAAAAGGAAACTTGTGTTGAATTTGTGAGTCTTGGATTGTGGAATGCTTTAGTATTTGGTGAGAATGTTGAGCCAGTGACATTTTGCCCCAGTGGGATGAATAGACACTATATGACTTGATTACAACAGTAAGGTACCGTGTGTACTGTAAATATGGACTGAAATAACAATGTAACTGATCAATTTTCAGCTGAATACTATAACTACAGTTATACCTGCTATCCTGTTATATATGTGCTGCTATACCTGCTATATGTGAGAATGTACATACGACACGATGGGATGAAGTCAAAGTGGCCACTGTTTATATTTTTAGACTATGCCCCAAGTTCCTGACTCTGCAGCCAAAGGGAATATTTACTCTCAGTCCACCCTATCAGTTTCCCTTATTATTTTGTAAACCTTCATCAAATCACCCAATAACCTTCCAGGAGAAGAATCTTTTCCTCAAATCCCCTCTAAACCTCCTGCCCCTTACCTTCAATCTATGCCCCCTGGTTATTGACCCCTCCGCTGAGGGAAAAAGTTTCTTCCTATCTAACCTATCAATGCCCCTCATAATTTTGTACACCTCAATCAGGTCCCCCCTCAGCCTTCTCTGCTCTGAGGAAAACAACTCCAGCCTTTTCAGTCTCTCTTCATAGCTGAAATGCTCCAGCCCAGGCAACATCCTGGTCAATCTCCTCTGCATCCTCTCCAGTGCAATCACATCCTTCCTATAGTGTGGTGCCCAGAACTGTACACAGTACTCCAGCTGTGGCCGAACCAGTGTTTTATACAGCTCCATCATAACCTCCCTGTTCTTATATTCTATGCCTCAACTAATAAAGGCAAGTATCCCATATACCTTCCTAACCACCTTGTCTACCTGCGCTGCAGCCTTCAGTGATCTATGGACAAGTACACCAAGATCCCTCTGACACTCGGTACTTCCTATGATCCGACCATTCATTGGATATTCCCTAGCCTTGTTAGTCCTTCCAAAATCCTATGTAACCTAACCTATGTATAATCTTTAATCTTGCAGTGCATGTGTCATGTTTAATTTCTGAAAGCCAGACAGAGTAAAGCTTAACGTTTTCCAAAAAACTCCAGACTTTTGGCATTTATTACCTTATCGGGTCAAATCTGTCGTTAAGTTGGACTAGACTTGTGAATAATTCTTTTTAAGTTGTTTTTCCGACAGTACTAGTGTAAATCGATTTGCAGCATCCCATCATATAATATACACTCCTGTCTATATTGTCTGAATACAGACATAAAATATCCACACATTTTGCTATTTATTCCGGGCAAGACAGGTGAAGTGTTTATTTTGTCTGTGATTTAACTCAACCCCCAATGATAACCAACATGGTGGGAGAGAGTGATAGACAGAGAGAGAGGAACAGAGGTAGAGTAACAAAGAGATAGGGAGAGATAGAAATGGAGAGAGAACAGAGAGATAGTGAGGGATAGAGACAGAAGCAGAGAGATAGAAAGTGCCAGGAGACCCCGAGACACTTTAGAAGCAGGGGGACGGGGAGACAGGCTGTGTGGGGACCCTGGGGTAACGTTACAGATAGACAGGGTAGATGTAAGTAAGATGTTTCTCCTGGTTGAGGATTCTAGAACCAGGGGACACAATTTCAAAATAAGGGAGAAGCCACTTGGGACAGAGATGAGGAGAAATGTCATCACTCAGAGGGTTGTGAATCTTAGGAATTCTCTATCCCAGAGGGCTGTGGAAGCTCAGTCATTGAGTATGTTTAAAGCAGAGATTGACAGATTGCTGAATACCAATGACATAAAGGGATATGAGGATAGTCTGGGAAAAACACATTGAAGTGGATGATCAGCCATGATAGTATTGAATGGCGGAGCAGGCTCGATGGGCTGAATGGCCTACTCCTGTTCATATATTCCAAAGCTGTCGAAGTAGTTTCTCTCAAATGACCCCATCAGTTCCCCTTAATATCTCAACAACTTTGATCAAATCACCTTGATCCTCCTAAATTCCAGGGAATTATTCCCAGTTTGTGTAATATCACCTTGTAATTTAACCCTTGGAGTCCAGTTATCATTCTGGTAAATCTACACTGCACTCAAATGGACATGGACCCCTCAAGTCTCTTTGGACCTCCAGTGTTTCTATCTTTTCACCATTTATAAAATACTCTGTTCTGGTCTTTTTTACTGACATTGAAATCTATCTACCACAGTTTTAACCATTCACTTCAGATATCTCTTTGCATTGTTCTGCTTCCAGCTACACTGCTTACAATGCTGCCTATTTTTGTGTCATTGGTAAACTTGGGTATGTTGCATTCTACCACATCATCTTAAATCGTTAATAAATACAGCAAAACTGAGACACACACGGGCTTTGCACTAGTAGACAGGAGTGAATCATTCCATCCCAGAGGTTTTTTAACTCCAGATTTATGTTTATTTTTAGAAAAAACAAAATTCAAATTCACAACAGCCCAGCGTGGGATTTGAACTCCTACTTTTTCAATCATCAGCTCAGGCCTTCAAATTAAAACCCATAAAAAGAGATTCATTTTCCTCCTGCTGTTGTCTGACTGACTGAGGTTTTGTATATTGTTCCCTTCTCCTCTTCTTCCATGTGTTTGAAGTCTTTGAAGTTTGTCAGACATTGGTAAACTACTTCATGTGGTGTTCTGTAAATACCTTCAATTCTGTGTATCTGGAAGGGACACAATTCAAATTCTCACCTTATTGCATCAACTAAAACCTGCAGGTCCATTCAAACAACTCTATTTCCTGTCTCTGCAAAGATAGCTCACACTTCCACAATGCAGGAATGTCTGAATGGAAACAGCTTTTGACACATTTCCCAACACGTTTGCTAACACTTTTCAGGATGAATCTAAATTCAACTCACAGATTCCAAGCCCCAAATTGATCTTTTGGGTAGAACAGGGAAGATTGATGAAATCCCAGATCTCTCTGTCCTGTCACCCATTCTAACATTGTACCATTTAGTTTATATCACTCAGTCTTCCTTCCAAAATGCATCACTTCACATTTCTCAGCATTGAAGTTAACCTGCCCTGTGTCTGTCCAATGATAGGTTGGATCGTAAGCTGTCAAGAGGACATAAAGTGTCTACAAAGAGATTTCCAGAGGTTAAGTGAGTGAGCAAAAAATTGTCAGATGGAGTGCAATGTGGGAAAATGTGAGCTTGTCCACTTTAGCAGGAAGAATAAAAATCAGTATATTATTGAAATGGAGAGAGACTGCAGAACTGTACGGTACAGAGGGATCTGGGTATCCTGGTACATGAATCACAAAATGTTACCGTGTAGCTACAGCGAGTGATTAGGAAGACAAATGGAATGTTGTTGTTTATTGCAAGGTGAATAGAATATCAAAGTAGGAAAGTGTTGTTACAGCTGTACAGGGCATAAGTTAGACGACGTCTGCAGGATTGTGGACACTTTTGGTCTCCTTACTGAAGAAATTATATAATTGCATTCGAAGTAGTTCAGAGAAGGTTCACTGGGCTGATTCCTGGGATGAAGGGATTATCTTATGAGGAAAGGTTGAACAGGTTGGGTCTATACCCACTGGAGTTTAGAAGAATGAGAGGTGATCTGAGTGAAACATCTCAGGTCCCGAGGGGACTGGACAGGGTGGATGCTGAGAGGATGTTTCCCCTTGTTGGGGAGACTAGAACTAGGGACACAGTTTAAAAATTAGGGTCGTTCCATTTAAAACAGAGATGAGGAGAAATGTGTTTCTCTCAGAGGGAGGTCAGTCTGTGGAATTCTCTTCCCCAGAGAGCAGTGGAGGCTGGATCATTGAATATATTCAAGGCTGAGTTCGATAGATTTTTGATCAATTAGGGAGTCAAGGGTTATGGGACACAGACAGGAAAGTGGAGTTGAGTTCACAATCAGATCAGCCATTGAATGGCAGAGCAGGCTCGAGGGGCCGAATGGCCTACTCCTGCTCCTAATTCATTTGTTCTTGTGTGTTCCATTTCACCAGACTGCCTCTCTCCTCCTGAAGTCTGCTACTAGTCCCTTCACGGTTTATTACATTGCAGATGACACAAACATTGGCAAACATTGAAGTTATGCCCTGTAAACACAAGTCCAAGTCATTAGTATATATCAAAAAGATCAGTGGTCCTAATATAAACCTCCACTGTATACCTCCCTCCAGTCTGAAACAACCATTGTCCACTCTCTCAGCCAATGTCGTATCCACTCAGCCAATGTCCCTTTCATCCCTGGAGCACCAATATTGCTAACTGGTCAATTAGGAGGCACCATTAACTCCTCCCCATGAGGACCCTGGTCCCAGACCTCTCTGTTTCCACTCTCCCATCAACATTCCCCAGACAGGTACAGCATGGATTAGATACAGAGTAATGCTCCTTCTACACTGTCCCGTCCAACAGTCCCAGGACAGGAACATCATGGGGTTGGATACAGAGTGAATCTCACTCTGCACTGTCCAAAACAGACAGAGAGAGAGAGAGAATGAGAGAAACAGAGGGAGACACAGACAGTCAGGGTGTCTGAGAGTGAAAGAAGGATATTTAACATCAGACATAGGAAGATGAGGAGGCAATTTAACCCCTCGACCCTGTTCCAGCATTCAGTGAGATCAGGGCTGATCTGTGATCTAACTAACACCATATATCCCACCTTTGCCCTTTATCTCTTAATACCTTTGGTTAACAAGAATCTATCAATCACAGGTTTAAAAATTGACCAATAAGCCAGCATGAAATTTCCACAAACAATATCATGAGGGTGTGATGGTTCCCACAGTGGAATAGCTGGCTGAATATTTAAAATGGAGGCTATTTCTTCTGGATCATCAAAAGTGTCCGCCTGGGCCCCAACTTCATCTGCATTCCTCCCTCTCCCGATGTTTTTTTTCTCTCCATACCTATCTCAAATATGTTTGTGTACACAGCAGTGAAGGATTAAATCAAGTTAATATATCTTACATTATCCTCTTCATCCAACTCAACAATCTCTCTCTCTCTCCAAGTTTGTCCCTCTCTACGGCACTCTCTTTGCCTTCATATCCAAACCTCCGTCCCTCTGTCTCTCTCCTAGTGTCAGTGATAGCAGAGAGAGAGACAGAGAGAGAAGGAGTGAGAGGTAGTATCAGGGAGGGCAAGACTGATGGAGGGACAAAGGGAGAGACAGAGAGAGATGGAGTGACAGGGAGGGAAAGACAGATGGAGGGACAGAGAGAGAGACAAAGAGAGAAGGAGCGAGATAGAGTGACAGGGAGGGAAAGACAGATGGAGGGACAGAGAGAGTGAGGCAGAGATGTAAGGAGAGAGAGGGATTGACAGGGAGCGAAAGACAGATGGAGGGACAGAGAGAGAGAGAAGGAGAGAGAGGGATTGACAGAGAGGGAAAGACAGATGGAGGGACAAAGAGAGAGACCGAGATAGAAGGAGGGAGAGAGGGAGTGTAAGTGAGGGAAAGACAGATGGAGGGACAGAGACAGAGAGAGACAGAGAGAGAGGCAGAGACAGAGAGTAGGAGAGAGAGCGAGAGACAGAGAGGGAAAGACAGATGGACAGACAGAGATAGAAGGAGAGAGAGAGAGAGACAGAGAGGGAAAGACAGATGGAGGGACAAAGTGAGAGACATCGAGAGAAGGAGAGAGATGGATTGACAGGGAGGGAAGGTCAGATGGAGGGATAGAGAGAGAGAGACGGAGAGAGAGGGAGTGACGGGGGGAAGACAGATGGAGGGACAGAGAGAGAAGGAGAGAGAGGGAGAGACAGAGAGAAGGAGAGAGGGAGTGAAAGAGATGGAAAGACCGATGGATGGGCAGAGAGAGAGGCAGAGACAAGGAGAAGTAGAGAGAGGGAGAGACAGAGAGGGAAAGACAGATGGACAGACAGAGATAGAAGGAGAGACAGAGAGGGAAAGACCGTTGGAGGGGCAGAGAGAGAGACAGAGAGAGAGGCAGAGACAGAGAGAAGTAGAGAGAGGGAGAGACAGAGAGGGAAAGACAGATGGAGGGGCAGAGAGAGAGAGACAGAGAGAGAGGCAGAGACAGAGAGAAGTAGAGAGAGGGAGAGACAGAGAGGGAAAGACAGATGGAGGGACAAAGTGAGAGACGGAGAGAGAAGGAGAGAGATGGAGTGACAGGAAGGGATGGTCAGATGGAGGGATAGAGAGAGAGAGACGGAGAGAGAGGGAGTGATGGGGGGGGAAAGACAGATGGAGGGACAGAGAGAGAGACAGAGATGGAAGGAGAGAGAGGGAGTGACAGAGAGTGAAAGACAGATGGAGGGACAGAGAGAGAGACAGAGATGGAAGGAGAGAGAGGGAGTGACAGAGAGTGAAAGACAGATGGAGGGACAGAGAGAGAGACAGAGAGAGAGGCAGAGAGAGAAGGAGAGAGAGGGAGAGACAGAGACGGAAAGACAGATGGAGAGACAGATGGAAGGAGAGTGAGGGAGAGACAGAGAAGGAAAGGCAGATGGTTGGACAGAGAGAGAGACAGAGAGAGCGGGAGTGACAGAGATAGAAGGAGTGAGACGGAGAGACAGAGAGGGAGACAGAGAGAGTGGCAGAGACAGAAAGCGGAGGAGAGAGAGGGAGTGTCAGGAAGGGAAAGCCAGATACAGGGACAAAATGAGAGACAAAGAGAGAAGGAGAGAGATGGAGTGACAGGGAGGGAAGGAAAGATGGAGGAATAGAGAGAGAGAGACAGAGATAGAAGGAGAGAGGAGGAGTGACAGAGAGGGAAAGACAGATGGAGGGACAGAGAGAGAGACAGAGAGAGTGGGAGAGATGGTGTAAGGGAGTCACAAATGGAGTCATGGACAGAGACAGAGAGAGAGAGAGAGAGAGAGAGATAGGCAGAGACAGAGAATGAGAGAGATGTAAACAGAGTCATGGACAGAGGGTGAGAAAGGGAGATAGGGAGAGACAAAATAAAAGGAGAGAGAGAGAGAGATGGAGAGGCAGAGAGAGGGAGGGTGAGATGGTGTGAGAGTGACAGAGGTGTGGACAGAGGCAGAGAGAGCGAGAGGGAGAGACACTGAGAGACAGAGAGCGACAGCGAGAGAGAAAGAAACAGAGAGGGAGGGAGAGAGAGACAGAGAGGGAGAGACTGGGATTCAGGGGGTAACAGAGCGGGAGAGACTTGGATTCAGAGGGTAACAGAGAGGGAGAGACTGGGATTCAGAGGGTAACAGAGAGGGAGAGACTGGGATTCAGAGGGTAACGGAGAGGGAGAGACTGGGATTCAGAGGGTAACAGAGAGGGAGAGACTGGGATTCAGAGGGTAACAGAGAGGGAGAGACTGGGATTCAGAGGGTAACAGAGAGGGAGAGACTGGGATTCAGAGGGTAACAGAGAGGGAGAGTCTGGGATTCAGAGGGTAACAGAGCAGGAAAGACTGGGATTCAGAGGGTAACAGAGAGGGAGAGACTGGGATTCAGAGGGTAACAGAGAGGGAGAGACTGGGATTCAGAGGGTAACAGAGAGGGAGAGACTGGCATTCAGAGGGTAACAGAGAGGGAGAGTCTGGGATTCAGAGGGTAACAGAGAGGGAGAGACTGGGATTCAGAGTGTAACAGAGAGGGAGAGACTGGGATTCAGAGTGTAACAGAGAGGGAGAGACTGGGATTCAGAGGGTAACAGAAGGGGAGAGACTGGGATTCAGAGGGTAACAGAGAGGAAGAGTCTGGGATTCAGAGGGTAACAGAGCAGGAAAGACTGGGATTCAGAGGGTAACAGAGAGGGAGAGACTGGGATTCAGAGGGTAACAGAGAGGGAGAGACTGGGATTCAGAGGGTAACAGAGAGGGAGAGTCTGGGATTCAGAGGGTAACAGAGAGGGAGAGTCTGGGATTCAGAGGGTAACAGAGGGAAAAATAGAGTTGGTGAGGGCAACATAGAAATTTTAAGACACAGAAAGAGGCCACTTGGCCCATCCTCTCTGTGCCAGCCGAAAAACGATCAACCGATTCTCATCCCACCTTCCAGCATTTGGTTGGAGCCCTGCAGCTTACCGCACTTGAGGTGTCTATCCAGACTCCTTCTGAATGAGTTGAGGGTCTCTGCCTCAACTACCCTTTCAGGCAGTGAGTTCCAGACCATCGCGACCCCCTGGGTGAAAAAGATTTTCCTCAACTCCCCTCTAATTCTTCTGCCAATCACTTTAAATCTATGCCCCCTCGTCACTGACCTTTCTGCTATGGTTCTCTGCCCTTCACCTCCACTCCATCCAGGACCCTCAACATTCTGTACATTTCAATCAGATCTCCCCTCAGCCTTCTCTGTTCCAAGGACAACAACCCCTGCCTATCCTCACAGCTACAATTCTCCAGTCCTGGCAACATCCTAGAAAATGGGAGAGAGACAAAGTCCCGTGTTCATAACACATGGATAAAGAGGTTAATCATCTGAGCTGTAACTCTGAGACAGAGACAGAGAGAGAGAGGGAGGGAGAGAGGGAGAAAGAGAGAGAGAGAGTGAGGGAGAGAGGGAGGGAGAGAGGGAGAAAGAGAGAGAGAGAGGGAGGGAGAGAGGGAGGGAGAGATGGTGTGGAGTCGACACAAACTCAGACGTGGACAGAGGCAGCGAAAGAGAGAGAGCGAGTGACAGAGAGAGAGAGAGAGAGGCAGAGAGAGAGAGAGGCAGAGAGAGAGAGAGGCAGAGAGAGAGAGAGAGGCAGACAGAAAGATAGAGAGAGACAGAGAGAGAGGGAGCGCTGGTGTGAGGGAGGCACAAATTGAGACGTGGACAGAGGTAGAGAGAGAGAGAGGGAGAGATAGAGCGAGAGAGAGAAAAAGACAGAGAGGGAGCGATAGAGAGAGAGAGAGAGGGGAAAGACAGTTAGCGAGGGACAGAGGCAGTGTGAGAGAGGCAGAGTGAGAGAGTCAGATTAGAAGGTAGCAAATGTAACCCCACTATTTACAAAAGAAAGGAGGGAGAAAATAGGGAACTAAAGACCTGTTCGTCTAACATCAGTCATCGGGAAAATGGTCGAATCTATAATAAAGGATGTGATAACAGGACACTTAAAGAGAGATTGCGGGGGGTGGGGGGGAGAGAAATGGGGGGAGAGAGAAATGGGGGGGGAGAGAGAGGGGGGAGAGTGCGTGAGTGAGACAGAGCAAAGGAGAGAGATACTAGGTTAGGTGGGACAATAAGCTGTGAGGAGGACACAAATAGACTACAAAGAGAGATGGTTTGGGATAGACAGCGATAAATGTCCCAGTGTTGTGGTAACATAAAATGGCCACTGAAAATGAACCTAAAATGGCTGACTGATGTGTGTGGATTTCCACAGATGAGAGGAGAGAGAGAGAGACAGACAGACAGACAGAAAGAGAGACAAAGAGGGAGACAGAGACCAAGACACAGAGCGTGATCGCAGGATATTGGGCGTAGGACAGAGGAAGAGGAGGAGGCCATTAGGCCCCTCAACCCTGTTCTGTCATTCAATGAGCTCATGGCTGATGTGTGATCTAACTCCATGTACCTATCTTTGCCCCTTAATACCTTTGGTTAACAAAAATCTATCAAACTCAGATTTAAAAATTAACAAGTGTCTCAGCATCAATTGCTGTTTGTGGAAGAGAGTTCCAAACTGATACCACACCTGGTGTGTTGAAGTGTTTCTTCATTTCACTCCTGAAAGGTTTTTAGACTCGGTTTATATTTTTAGACTATGCCCCCATGTTCTAGACTCTGCAGCCAGTGGGAATTGTTACTCTCTGTCTACCCCATCAGTTTCCCTTATTATCTTGAAAACAATCATCAAATCACACCTGAGCCTTCAAAATTCCAGGGATACAGAGTAAATCTCCAGCTACACTGTCCCATTAAACATTCCCAAGCCAAGCACAATGTTGGGTTTGACACAGAGTAAATTTCCCTCTACACTGTCCCATCACACACTCCCAGGGCAGGAACATCATGGGGTGGATACAGAGTGAATCTCACTCTACACTGTCCGATAGAGACAGAGAGAGAGACAGAAAGAGAGAAACAGAGAGACATAGACTGACAGGGTGACTAAAAGAGATGGAAGGATACTTCACAGGGGATATTGGAAGAGGAAGATGCAATTCAACCCCACACCTCTGTTCCGGCATCAAATGAGATCTTGGCTGATCTGTGATGTAACTTACACCATATATCCTGCCTTTGCCCCTTATCTCTTAATACCTTTGGTTAACAAGAATCTATCAATCACAGATTTAAAAAGTAACCAATATGCCAGCAAGAAATTTGCGCAACCATTATCATGAGGGTGCGATGGCTCCCACAGTGGAATAGCTTGCTGGATGTTTAAAATGGAGACTGTTCCTTCTGGATCATCAAACGTATCTGCCTGGGCCCCAACTTCAACTACATTTCCCCATCTCCCGATGTTTTTTTCTCTCCATATCTAACTCTTATATGTTTGTGTACACAGCAGTGAAGGATTACATCAAATTAATATATCTTACATTATCCTTTTCATCCAACTCAACAATCTCTCTCTCTCCAATTTTGTCCCTCTCTACAGCCCTCTCTCTGCCTTCATATCTAACCCTCTCTCCCTCTGTCTCTCTCCTAATGTCAGAGATAGCAGGAGGGAGAGACAGAGAGAGAATGTTGAAGGAACTGTACTCTGTTCCTAAGCTGTGCTGAAGCTGCTCTGGGAGTGTTTGATGGGCTACATTAATCGGCCGTGTACAGTCCTGTATCAGGCTGTGAAGAAGCACAGCTTGTTCAGTGTACAACGGGTCAAAGGGAACGATTCACTCCTGTCTGCTACTGGGAAGAGAGACTGACCTTAACAACAAGGCAGCGTTTGACCGAGTGTGACATCGAGGAACCCGAGTAAAACTGAAGTCAGTGGGAATCGGGAGAAATCTCTCCACTGGTTGGAATCATACCGAGCACAAAGGAAGATGGTTTTGGTTGTTGGAGGTCAATCATCTCAGTCCCAGGACATCACTGCAGGAGTTTATCAGGGTAGTGTCCTCAGCCCAGCCATCTTCAACTGAGATCCCAGCAGAAAGTGCTTTAAATACTGAGCAGGTCAGGCAGCATCTGTGGAGAGAGAAACAGAGTTAGTGATTCAGCTCGATGCTTTCCAGATTTCCAGCATCCACAGTATTTTGCCTCAGATAATGAAGCAATCCAGAGCCACATGCACCAAGACCCGGACAACATTCAGGCTTGGGCCGACCAGTGGGAAGTAACATTCACGTCACACAAGTGCCAGGCAATGACCATCTGCAACAGGAGAGAATCCAACCACCTCCCCTTGGCATTCAAAGCATTATCCCATCGCTGAATCACCCAGCATCAACATCCTGGGGAAACATTGACATCAAACTTAACAGAACGAAACACATCAATAGTTTCTTCACCCAGTGGCTGGTGGGTGTCTGGAACTCACTGCCTGAAAGGATTAGTATAAAATGGGTGGTTGATGGCCGGCACAGACTGGGTGGGCCGAAGGGCCTGTATAAGTGCTGTATCTCTCTAGCACTCGAAAGGATGGTAGAGGCAGAAACCCTCATCACATTTAAAACAATCTCTTGGATATTCACTTCTCTATATTTAAAATGGGTAAGGAATAACTCTCCTCGTCTACACTGCCCCATCAAACAATCTCAGAGAAGGTGCAGCACAGGTTAGATACAGAGTAAAGCTCCGTTTAAACATTCCCTGGAGTGTCGGATTAACCCGGGTCACTCACTGTGCCCGGCTCAGCCTCAAGACTCACCTGCCTCAGTCACTGAGACGCTCCTGTATCACTTGCCTTAATGTTAGCGGATGCCGGGTTTGGGAGCAGGACAGGCACACGGGATTAGGACGACTGCTCATGTGGAGGATAAGCATCAGTAATCCCTCAGAGAATCAGAACAGACCAGCGAGACTCAGAAAAGGAAACTTGTGTTGAATTTGCGAGTCTTGCATTGTGGAATGCTTTAGTATTTGGTGAGAATGTTGAGCCAGTGACATTTTGCCCCAGTGGGATGAATAGACACTATATGACTTGATTACAACAGTAAGGTACCGTGTGTACTGTAAATATGGACTGAAATAACAATGTAACTGATCAATTTTCAGCTGAATACTATGACTACAGTTATACCTGCTATCCTGTCAGAATGTACATAAGACACGATGGGATGAAGTCAAAGTGACCACTGTTGAATTTACTAGCTTGATCTTTGTGGGAACACAAGGGTTAAGTAAGTTAAAAATATTAAATGGTCAATTCACTTGTTTAAGTAAACACTGAACAGAAATGGGTCTGGAATGTCCTATGTGCTGCATTCCTACTCCTACATCTACTCTGTCAGGACCCCTCATGATTTTGAACACCTCTATCTAATCTCATCTCAAGTTTCTCTTCTCTGTGGAGAACAACACCAGTTTCTCCAATCTATCCACATAACTGAAGTCCCTCATCCCTGGAACCTTGCTCGTGAATCTTTTCTGCATCCTCTCTAAAGCCCCCACATCCTTCCGAAAGTACGGTGTCCAGAATTGGACACAATACTAGTTGAGGATGAAGCAGTGTTTTATAAAGCTTCATCATAACCTCCTTGCTTTTATACTCTCAGCCTCCATTTACAAAGCCTAGGATCCCATATGCCTTTTAACCACTTTCTCAACTAGCTCTGCCACCTTCAATTTGTGCACAGACATCCCCAGGTCTCTCTGTTCCTGCACCCACTTCCTTCTGTTCTTCGGTTCCCATGACAGAGAGGGACAGGAGGACAGGGAGGTCTAGAAATAATGAGGGGGAGAGAGAGCAAACAAACAGGAAACACATATGGGAACACCACCACCTGCAAGTTTCCCTTCCAGTCTCACACCATCCTGACTTGGAACTATATCACCATTCCTTCACTGTCACTAGGTCAAAATCCTGGATCTCCCTTCCTAACAGCACTGTGGGTGTACCTACCCCACATGGACTGCAGCGGTTCAAGAAGGTTCAACGGCAATTGGTGATGGGCAATAAAATGCTGGCATCGCCAGTAATGAACACATCCAACAAATGAATAAAACATAATAACAATTTGGCACCAAGTCACTAAAGGAGATATTGAACTGGACACAAGAACACAAGACGTAGGAGCAGGAGTAGGCCATTCTGCCCCTCGAGCCTGCCCTGCCATTCAATAAGATCATGACTGATCTGTATCAACACTCAACTCCTCTTTCAGGCCTGCTCTGCAGAACCCTCGACTCCCTGAGAGGGTTGAGAACAAATATTTTCCCACAAAGACAAACAGGGTGAGACTCCCAAATCTAGAGCCCCTGAGATAGCAAGAATCAAACCAGGTAGAATAAGGCACAAAAGGCAAGCTTATTTCAGTAAGGCGTTTGATAAGGTTCCCCACGGTAGGCTATTGCAGAAAATACGGAAGTATGGGGTTGAAGGTGATTTAGAGCTTTGGATCAGAAATTGGCTAGCTGAAAGAAGACAGAGGGTGGTGGTTGATGGCAAATGTTCATCCTGGAGTTTAGTTACTAGTGGTGTACCGCAAGGATCTGTTTTGGGGCCACTGCTATTTGTCATTTTTATAAATGACCTGGAAGAGGGTGTAGAAGGGTGGGTTAGTAAATTTGCAGATGACACTAAGGTCGGTGGAGTTGTGGATAGTGCCGAAGGATGTTGTAGGGTACAGAGAGACATAGATAGGCTGCAGAGCTGGGCTGAGAGATGGCAAATGGAGTTTAATGCGGAAAAGTGTGAGGTGATTCACTTCGGAAGGAGTAACAGGAATGCAGAGTACTGGGCTAATGGGAAGATTCTTGTCAGTGTAGATGAGCAGAGAGATCTTGGTGTTCAGGTGCATAAATCCCTGAAGGTTGCTAACCAGGTTAATAGGGCTGTTAAGAAGGCATATGGTGTGTTAGCTTTTATTAGTAGGGGGGTCGAGTTTCGGAGCCACGAGGCCATGCTGCAGCTGTACAAAACTCTGGTGAGACCGCACCTGGAGTATTGCGTGCAGTTCTGGTCACCGCATTATAGAAAGGATGTGGAAGCTATGGAAAGGGTGCAGAGGAGATTTACTAGGATGTTGCCTGGTATGGAGGGAAGGTCTTACGAGGAAAGGCTGAGGGACTTGAGGTTGTTTTCGTTGGAGAGAAGGAGGAGGAGAGGTGACTTAATAGAGACATACAAGATAATCAGAGGGTTAGATAGGGTGGATAGTGAGCGTCTTTTTCCTCGGATGGTGATGGCAAACACGAGGGGACATAGCTTCAAGTTGAGGGGTGATAGATATAGGACAGATGTGAGAGCTAGTTTCTTTACTCAGAGAGTAGTAAGGGCGTGGAATGCCCTGCCTGCAGCAGTAGTAGATTCGCCAACTTTAAGGGCATTTAAGTGGTCATTGGATAGACACATGGATGAAAATGGAATAGTGTAGGTCAGATGGTTTCACAGCTCGGCGCAACATCGAGGGCCGAAGGGCCTGTACTGCGCTGTAATATTCTAATTCTAATTCTTATGTCAGATACCGAGAGCTCAATACCACAGAAAGCCGAGAGGAGTGAAGAAAGTGCAGGGGTGAAATTAAAAAAGAAAATTAGGAAAGCAAAAAGATAGTCGGAAAATAATATTGCCAAGTAAAATCAAGGAAAGCACAAAGATGTTTTATAAATACATGAAGAGCAAGAGGATAACTAAGGATAGAGTATTAGGGACCAGAAAGGGAATGTGTGTATGGAGGTGGGAGATGTGGGCACGGTTCTTAATGAATACTTTGTCTCCCTCTTTATAAAAGAGTGGGAACTATGCAGACATTGTAGTTAAAGAGGAGGAGTGTGAAATATTGGATGGGATAAACAGGGTGAGAGGGAAATATTAAGGTGTTTAGCATCTTTGAAAGTGAATAAATGGTCAGGCCTGGATGCATTGGAATCAGTTCAGAGAAGGTTCACTCGGCTGATTCCTGGGATGAAGGGGTTATCTCATGAGGAATAGTTGAACAGGTTGGGCCGATACTCATTGGAGTTTAGAAGAATGAGAGGTGATCTTATTGAAACATACAAGATTCTGAGGGGACTTGACAGGGCGGATGTTGGGAGGATGTTTCCCTTGTGGAGGAGTCTTGAACTAGGGGGCACCGTTGAAAAATAAAGGGTCTGCCATTTAAGACTGAGCTAAGGAAGACTTCTTTCTCCCAGAGGTTGGTTAGGCTTTGGAATTCTCTTCCCCAGAGAGCAGTGGAGGTTGGGTCAATGAATTTACAAGGGAGTCAAGGGTTATGGGGGGGCAGGCAGGAAAATGGAGTTAAAGTCACTATCAGATCAATCATGATCATATTGACTGACAGAACAGGCTCAAGAGGCTGAATGGCCTACTCCTGCTCCTATTTCTTCGGATCGAGTGTATAAATTGGAGGGTTTGCTCTCCACTTTTTAAACCATTTTTATAACAGAGACAGGTCCATGTGTAATATAAACAGAGACAGGGTCTAGTGCAGACCTAACTAGTGCATTGATATCTGAGACTAGTGTAAAAGGTATCAAGGATACAGAATTCTAAATATACATTCAGGGGAAGTTTTTTAGGCCAGTACGTAGCAAGGTCAACAAGAGATGGGTCAGTTTGACACTTAGTTTTAGGGAATGAAGCTGGGCCGGTGGAAGGCGATTTAGAAAAGGTGGACTGGAAAACGGTACTTGAAGGTAAATCAGTGTCAGAGCAGTGAGATTGAATCATTTCATCCTGGAGGATTTATTACTCCAGAGTTATTTTTTATTTTCAGAGAAATTCAAATTCACAAGAGCCCAATGTGGGATTTGAACTCCGACTTTTTCAGTCATTAGCTCAGGCTTTCAGATTACAAACTGTAAAAGACATTCACCTTCCTCCTGTTGTGACCTGACTGTCTCAGCTTTTGTGTATTGTCTCCAATCTTGTTCTTTCATGTGTTTGAAGACTTTGATGTTATTCAGACATTGGTAAACCACTTCATTCTCTCAGGACATCGGCTTAAATACCTTCAGGGACACGATCCACAATCTAATTCACACCCTATTCAAGCAACCAAAATCTTCAACTCCATTCAGACACCCCGATATCCTGTCCCTGCACAGATAACTGACAGTTCCACAATGCAGAAATGTCTGAATGAGAAACCACATTTACCTGACACAATCCAAGCTCCAAATTGAATCATTAAGATATCGAAAAGACCACAGAAATGTGACTTGTTCCTTGTAACAGTGAGACTGAAACACTTCAGGGTACTATTCAGCCAAGAAGGATTCCGAGAAAAGTCAGGATCAGGATTGAAAGAGGAAGAGAGACAGCAAAAAGCGGGGAGTGAGAGAGGGGGTAGAGAGAGAGAGAGAGAGGGAGAGACACTGTCAGCTCCTGGATGGGGAAGGATTCTCTGTTCCTTCACCCATTTTAACATTGTACCATTTAGTTTAGACAGAGAGACATAGACTGACAGGGTGACTGACAGAGAAAGAAGGATATTTAACATCGGATATTGGATGTAATTTAACCCCACAACCCTGTTCCGGCATTCAATGAGATCAGGGCTGATCTGTGATCTATCTTACACCATATATCCTGCCTTTGCCCCTTATCTCTTACTATCTTTGTTTAACAAGAATCTATCAATCACAGGTTTAAAAATTAACCAATAATCCAGCATGAAATTTCCACAAACAGTATCATGAGGGTGTGATGGCTCCCACAGTGGAATAGCTTACTGGATGTTTAAAATGGAGGTTATTTCTTCTGGATCATCAAAAGTATCTGCCTGGGCCCCAACATCATCGACATTTCCCCCTCTCCCGATGTTTTTTTTCTCTCCATATCTATCTCTTATATGTTTGTGTCCACAGCAGTGAAGGATTACATCAAATTAATATATCTTACATTATCCTTTTCATCCACCTCAACAATCGCTCTCTCTCCAACTTTGTCCCTCTCTACAGCACTCTCTCTGCCTTCATAACTAACCCTCTCTCCCTCTGTCTCTCTCCTCGTGTCAGAGATAGCAGGAGGGAGAGACAGAGAGAGAATGTTGAAGGAACTGTACTCTGTTCCGAAGCTGTGCTGAACCTGCTCTGGGAGTGTTTGATGGGCTACATTAATCGGCCCTGTACAGTCCTGTATCAGGCTGTGAAGAAACACAGCTTGTTCAGTGTACAACGGGTCAAAGGGAAGGATTCACTCCTGTCTGCTACTGGGAAGAGAGACTGACCTGAACATCAAGGCAGTGTTTGACCGAGTGTGACATCGAGGAGCCGGATGGACAGATGGAGGGACAGAGAGAGAGACAGAGACAGAGAGAGAAGGAGAGAGACGGAGAGACAGAGAGGGAAAGACAGATGGAGGGACAGAGTTAGAGGCAGACAGATATAGAAGGAGAGAGATTGGGAGACAGAGAGGGAAAGACAGATGGAGGGACAGAGTGAGAGGCAGACAGAGATAGAAGGAGAGAGAGGGAGTGTCAGGGAGGGAAAGACAGATGGAAGGAGAGAGAGAGAGAGACAGAGAGAGAAGGAGAGAGATGGAGTAACTGGGAGGGAAGGACAGATGGAAGGATAGAACAGAGACAGAGATAGAAGGAGAGAGAGGGAGTGACAGGGAGGGAAAGACAGATGGGAGACAGAGAGAGAGAGACAGCGATAGAAGGAGAGAGAGGGAGTGTCAAGTAGGGAAAAACAGGTGGATAAGGTAGTCAAGAAGGCATACAGCATGCTTGCCTTCATCGGTCGGGGAATAGAGTATAAAAATAGGCAAGTCATGTTGAAGCTGTACAGAACTTTAGTTAGGCCACACTTAGAATTCTGGTCGTCACACTACCAGAAGGACATGGAGACTTTGGAGAGGGTACCAAAGAGGTTTACCAGGATGTTGCCTGGTCTGGAGGGCATTAGCGATGAGGAGAGGTTGGATAAACTCGGATTGTTTTCACTGGAACGACGGAGGTGGAGGGGCGACATGATAGAGGTTTACAAAGTTATAAGTGGCATGGACAGAGTGGATAGTCAGAAGCTTTTTCCCAGGGTGGAAGAGTCAGTTACTGGGGGACAGAGGTTTAAGGTGAGAGGGGGCAAAGTTTGGAGGGGATGTGCGAGGCAAGTTCCTTACACAGAGGGTGGTGAATGCCTGGAAAGTGTTGCTGGGGGAGGTGGTGGAAGCAGGTACCATAGAGACGTTTAAGAGACATCTTGACAAATACATGAATAGGATGGGAATAGAGGGATACGGACCCCGGAAGTGCAGAAGGTTTTAGTTTAGGCAGGCATCAAGATCGGCGCAGTCTTGGAGGGCTGAATGGCCTGTTCCTGTGCTGTACTGTTCTTTGTTCTTTGACAGATGGAGGGACAGAGAGAGAGACAGAGAGAGAGGGAGAGACAGAGAGGGAAAGATAGATGGAGGGACAGAGAGAGAAACAGAGAGAGAGGCAGAGACAGAGATAGAAGAAGAGAGACGGAGAGACAGAGAGGGAAAGACAGATGGAGGGAGAGAGTGAGAGACAGAGAGAGAAGGAGAGAGATGGAGTGACAGGGAGGGAAGGATAGATGGAGGGACAAAGAGAGAGACAGAGAGAGAGGCAGAGACAGAGATCGAAGGAGAGAGGCAGAGACAGAGATAGAAGAAGAGAGACGGAGAGACAGAGAGGGAAAGACAGATGGAGAGACAGAGAGAAAGACAGAGATAGAAGGAGAGTGAGGGAGTGTCATGGAGAGAAAGACAGATGGAGGGACAGAGAGAGAGACAGAGAGAGAAGGAGTGACAGGGAGGGAAGGACAGATGGATGGATAGAGAGAGAGAGAGACAGAGAAAGACGGAGAGAGTGGGCGTGACAGAGAGGGAAAGGCAGATGGAGGGAAAGAGAGAGAGACAGAGAGAGAGGCAGAGAGAGAGGCAGAGAGAGATGCAGAGACAGAGATGGAAGGAGAGAGAGGGATTGTCAGGGGGTTGGGAAGGCAGATGAAGAGACAGAGAGTGAGAGACAGAGATAGAAGGAGAGAGAGGGAGCGACAGGAAGGGAAAGACAGATGGAGAGACGGAGATAGAGACAAAGAGAGAAGGAGAGAGATGGAGTGACAGGGAGGGAAGGATAGATGGAGGGATAGAGTGACAGAGAGAGAGAGATAGAAGGAGAGAGAGGGAGTGACAGAGGGAGGGAAAAACAGATGGAGGGACAGAGTGAGAGACAGAGAGAGATGGAGTGACAGGGAGGGACGGACAGATGGAGGGATAGAGAGAGAAGCAGAGATAGGAGGAGAGAGAGGGAGTGATGGGTGGGGAGACTGATGGAGAGACAGAGAGAGAGAGAGAGACAGAGAGAGAAGGAGAGAGTGAGAGCAACAGAGATGGAAAGGCAGATGGAGAGACAGAGAGAGGCAGAGATGGGAGAAGAGAGAGGGAGTGACAGAGAGGTTTCATAAAAATCTATCAAACTCAGATTTAAAAATTAACAAGTGTCTCAGCATCAATTGCTGTTTGTGGAAGAGAGTTCCAAACTGATACCACACCTGGTGTGTTGAAGTGTTTCTTCATTTCACTCCTGAATGGTTTTTAGACTAGGTTTATATTTTTAGACTATGCCCCCATGTTCTAGACTCTGCAGCCAGTGGGAATTGTTACTCTCTGTCTACCCCATCAGTTTCCCTTTTTACCTTGAAAACAATCATCAAATCACACCTGAGCCTTCAAAATTCCATGGATACAGGGTAAATCTCCAGCTACACTGTCCCATTAAACATTCCCAAGCCAAGCACAATGTTGGGATTGACACAGAGTAAATTTCCCTCTGCACTGTCCCATCACACACTCCCAGGACAGGAACATCATGGGGTGGATACAGAGTGAATCTCACTCTACACTGTCCGATAGAGACAGAGAGAGAGACAGAAAGAGAGAAACAGAGAGACATGGACTGACAGGGTGACTGACAGAGAAAGAAGGATACTTCACAGGGGATATTGGAAGAGGAGGATGCAATTTAACCCCACAATCCTGTTCCGGCATCCAATGTGATCTTGGCTGATCTGTGATGTAAATTACACCATATATCCTGCCTTTGCCCCTTATCTCTTAATACCTTTGGTTAACAAGAATCTATCAATTACAGCTTTAAAAATTAGCCAATATGCCAACAAGAAATTTGCACAACAAATATCATGAGGGTGTGATGGCTCCCACAGTGGAATAGCTGGCTGGATGTTTAAAATGGAGGCTGTTCCTTCTGGATCATCGAACGTATCTGCCTGGGCCCCAACTTCATCTGCATTTGCCCCTCTGCCGATGATTTTTTCTCTCCATATCTATCTCTTTCTGTTTGTGTACACAGCAGTGAAGGATTACATCAAATTAATATATCTTACATTATCCTTTTCATCCACCTCAACAATCTCTCTCTCTCCAACTTCACAACACTCTATCTGTCTGCATATCGAACCCTCTCTCCCTCTGTCTCTCTCCCCGTGTCAGAGATAGCAGGAGGGAGAGACAAAGAGAGGAAGACAGAGAGAGAAAGTTGAAGGAACTGTACTCTGTTCCTAAGCTGTGCTGAACCTGCTCTGGGAGTGTTTGATGGGCTACATTAATCGGCCGTGTACAGTCCTGTATCAGGCTGTGAAGAAACACAGCTTGTTCAGTGTACAACGGGTCAAAGGGAACGATTCACTCCTGTCTGCTACTGGGAAGAGAGACTGACCTTAACATCAAGGCAGCGTTTGACCGAGTGTGACATCGAGGAGCCCGAGTAAAACTGAAGTCAGTGGGAATCCGCTGGTTGGACTCATACCGAGCACAAAGGAAGATGGTTGTGGTTGTCGGAGGTCAATCATCTCAGTCCCAGGACATCACTGCAGGAGTTCCTCAGGGTAGTGTCCGAGGCTCAACCATCTTCAGGAGAGAATACTGGAAATACTGAGCAGGTCAAGCAGCATCTGTGGAGAGAGAAACAGAGTTAGTGATTCAGCTCGATGCTTTCCAGATTTCCAGCATCCACAGTATTTTGCCTCAGATAATGAAGCAATCCAGAGCCACATGCACCAAGACCCAGACAACATTCAGGCTTGGGCCGACCAGTGGCAAGTAACATTCACGTCACACAAGTGCCAGGCAATGACCATCTGCAACAAGAGAGAATCCAACCACCTCCCCTTGGCATTCAAAGCATTATCCCATCACTGAATCCCCCAGCATCAACATCCTGGGGAAACATTGACATCAAACTTAACTGAACGAAACACATCAATAGTTTCTTCACCCAGTGGCTGGTGGGTGTCTGGAACTCACTGCCTGAAAGGATAAGTATAAAATGGGTGGATGATGGTCGGCACAAACTGGGTGGGCCGAAGGGCCTGTATAAGTGCTGTATCTCTCGATGACTCTAAAGGATGGTAGAGGCAGAAACCCTCATCACACTGAAAACAATCTCTTGGATATTCACTTCTCTATATTTAAAATGGGTAAGGAATAACTCTCCTCGTCTGCACTGCCCCATCAAACAATCTCAGAGAAGGTACAGCACGGGTTAGATACAGAGTAAAGCTCCGTTTAAACTGTCCCTCGAGTGTCGGATTAACCCGGGTCACTCACTGTGCCCGGCTCAGCCTCAAGACTCATCTGCCTCAGTCACTGAGACGCTCCTGTATCACTTGCCTTAACATAAGTGGATGCCGGGTTTGGGAGCAGGACAGGCACACGGGATTAGGACGACTGCTCATGTGGAGGATAAGCATCAGTAATCCCTCAGAGAATCAGAACAGACCAGCGAGACTCAGAAAAGGAAACTTGTGTTGAATTTGTGAGTCTTGCATTGTGGAATGCTTTAGTATTTGGTGAGAATGTTGAGCCAGTGACATTTTGCCCCAGTGGGATGAATAGACACTATATGACTTGATTACAACAGTAAGGTACCGTGTGTACTGTAAATATGGACTGAAATAACAATGTAACTGATCAATTTTCAGCTGAATACTATAACTACAGTTATACCTGTTATCCTGTTATATATGTGCTGCTATACCTGCTATATGTGAGAATGTACATACGACACGATGGGATGAAGTCAAAGTGGCCGCTGTTTATATTTTTTGACTATGCCCCAAGTTCCTGACTCTGCAGCCAAAGGGAATATTTACTCTCAGTCCACCCTATCAGTTTCCCTTATTATTTTGTCAACCTTCATCAAATCACCCAATAACCTTCCAGGAGAAAAATCTTTTCCTCAAATCCCCTCTAAACCTCCTGCCCCTTACCTTCAATCTATGCCCCCTGGTTATTGACCCCTCCGCTAAGGGAAAAAGTTTCTTCCTATCTAACCTATCAATGCCCCTCATAATTTTGTACACCTCAATCAGGTCCCCCCTCAGCCTTCTCTGCTCTGAGGAAAGCAACTCCAGCCTTTTCAGTCTCTCTTCATAGCTGAAATACTCCAGCCCAGGCAACATCCTGGTGAATCTCCTCTGCATCCTCTCCAGTGCAATCACATCCTTCCTATAGTGTGGTGCCCAGAACTGTACACTGTACTCCAGCTGTGGCCTAACCAGTGTTTTATACAGCTCCATCATAACCTCCCTGTTCTTATATTCTATGCCTCAACTAATAAAGGCAAGTATCCCATATACCTTCCTAACCACCTTGTCTACCTGCGCTGCAGCCTTCAGTGATCTATGGACAAGTACACCAAGATCCCTCTGACACTCGGTACTTCCTATGGTCCTACCATTCATTGGATATTCCCTAGCCTTGTTAGTCCTTCCAAAATTCTGTGTAACCTAACCTATGTATAATCTTTAATCTTGCAGTGCATGTGTCATGTTTAATTTCTGAAAGCCAGACAGAGTAAAGCTTAACGTACTCCAAAAAATTCCAGACTTTTGGCATTTATTACCTCATCGGGTCAAATCTTTCGTTAAGTTGGACTAGACTTGTGAATAATTCTTTTTAAGTTGTTTTTCCGACAATACTAGTGTAAATCGATTTGCAGCATCCCATCATATAATATACACTTCTGTCTATATTGTCTGAATACAGACATAAAATATCCACAAATTTTGCTATTTATTCCGGGGCAGAGAGGTGAAGTGTTTATTTTGTCTGTGATTTAACTCAACCCCCAATGATAACCAACATGGTGGAAGAGAGTGATAGACAGAGAGAGAGAGGAACAGAGGTAGAGTAACAGAGATATAGGGAGAGATAGAAATGGAGAGAGAACAGAGAGATAGTGAGGGATAGAGACAGAAGCAGAGAGATAGAAAGTGCCAGGAGACCCTGAGACACTTTGGAAGCAGGGGGACGGGGAGACAGGCTGTGTGGAGACCCTGGGGTAACATTATAGATAGACAGGGTAGATGCAGGTAAGATGTTTCTCCTGGTTGAGGAGTCTAGAACCAGGGGACACAATTTCAAAATAAGGGGGAAGCCACTTGGGACAGAGATGAGGAGAAATGTCATTACTCAGAGGGTTGTGAATCTTAGGAATTCTCTATCCCAGAGGGCTGTGGAAGCTCAGTCATTGAGTATGTTTAAAGCAGAGATTGACAGATTGCTGAATACCAATGACATAAAGGGTATGAGGATAGTCTGGGAAAAACACATTGAAGTGGATAATCAGCCATGATAGTATTGAATGGCGGAGCAGGCTCGATGGGCTGAATGGCCTAATCCTGTCCCTATATTCCAAAGCTGCTGAAATAGTTTCTTGCAAACTACCCCATCAGTTCCCCTTAATATCTCAACAACTTTGATCAAATCACCTTGATCCTCCTAAATTCCAGGGAATAAATCCCCAGTTTGTGTAATATCACCTTGTAATTTAACCCTTGGAGTCCAGTTATCATTCTGGTAAATCTACACTGCCCTCAAATGGACATGGACCCCTCAAGTCTCTTTGAACCTCCAGTGTTTCTATCTTTTCACCATTTATAAAGTACTCTGTTCTAGTCTTTTTTACTGACATGGAAATCTATCTACCACAGTTTTAACCATTCACTTCAGATATCTCTTTGCATTGTTCTGCTTCCAGCTACACTGCTTACAATGCTGCCTATTTTTGTGTCATTGGTAAACTTGGGTTAGTCTGCATTCTACCACATCATCTTAAATCGTTAATAAATACAGCAAAACTGAGACACACACGGGCTTTGCACTAGTAGACAGGAGTGAATCATTCCATCCTTGAGGTTTTTTAATTCCAGATTTATGTTTATTTTTGGAAAAAACAAAATTAAAATTCACAACAGCCCAGCGTGGGATTTGAACTCCTACTTTTTCAATCATCAGCTCAGACCTTCAAATTAAAACCCATAAAAAGAGATTCATTTTCCTCCTGCTGTTGTCTGACGGTCTCAGGTTTTGTATATTGTTCCCTTCGCCTCTTCTTCCATGTGTTTGAAGTCTTTGAAGTTTGTCAGACATTGGTAAACTACTTCATGTGGTGTTCTGTAAATACCTTCAATTCTGTGTATCTGGAAGGGACACAATTCAAATTCTCACCTTATTGCATCAACTAAAACCTGCAGGTCCATTCAAACAACTCTATTTCCTGTCTCTGCAAAGATCGCTCACACTTCCACAATGCAGGAATGTCTGAATGGAAACAGCTTTTGACACATTTCCCAACACGTTTACTAACACTTTTCAGGATGAAGCTAAATTCAACTCACAGATTCCAAGCCCCAAATTGATCTTTTGGGTAGAACAGGGAACATTGATGAAATCCCAGATCTCTCTGTCCTGTCACCCATTCTAACATTGTACCATTTAGTTTATATCACTCAGTCTTCCTTCCAAAATGCATCACTTCACATTTCTCAGCATTGAAGTTAACCTGCCCTGTGTCTGTCCAATGATAGGTTGGATAGTAAGCTGTCAAGAGGACATAAAGTGTCTACAAAGAGATTTCCATTGGTTAAGTGAGTGAGCAAAGAATTGTCAGATGGAGTACAATGTGGGAAAATGTGAGCTTGTCCACTTTAGCAGGAAGAATAAAAATCAGTATATTATTGAAATGGAGAGAGACTGCAGAACTGTACGGTACAGAGGGATCTGGGTGTCCTGGTACATGAATCACAAAATGTTTCCGTGTAGCTACAGCGAGTGATTAGGAAGGCAAATGGAATGTTGTTGTTTATTGCAAGGTGAATAGAATATCAAAGTAGGGAAGTGTTGTTACAGCTGTACAGGGCATAAGTTAGACGACTTCTGCAGGATTGTGGACACTTTTGGTCTCCTTACTGAAGAAATTCTATAATTGCATTCGAAGTAGTTCAGAGAAGGTTCACTGGGCTGATTCCTGGGATCTTATCTTATGAGGAAAGGTTGAACATGTTGGGACTATACCCACTGGAGTTTAGAAGAATGAGAGGTGATCTGAGTGAAACATCTCAGGTCCCGAGGGGACTGGACAGGGTGGATGCTGAGAGGATGTTTCCCCTTGTTGGGGAGACTAGAACTAGGGGACACAGTTTAAAAATTAGGGACGTCCCATTTAAAACTGAGATGAGGAGAAATGTGTTTCTCTCAGAGGGGGGTCAGTCTGTAAAATTCTCTTCCCCAGAGAGCAGTGGAGGCTGGATCATTGAATATATTCAAGGCTGAGTTCGATAGATTTTTGATCAATTAGGGAGTCAAGGGTTATGGGACACAGACAGGAAAGTGGAGTTGAGTTCACAATCAGATCAGCCATTGAATGGCAGAGCAGGCTCGAAGGGCCGAATGGCCTACTCCTGCTCCTTATTCATTTGTTCTTGTGTGTTCCATTTCACCAGACTGCCTCTCTCCTCCTGAAGTCTGCTACTAGTCCCTTCCCTGTTTATTACATTGCAGATGTCACAAACATTGGCTAACATTGAAGTTATGCCCTGTAAACACAAGTCCAAGTCATTAGTATATATCAAAAAGATCAGTGGTCCTAATATAAACCTCCACTGTATACCTCCCTCCAGTCTGAAACAACCATTGTCCACTCTCTCAGCCAATGTCGTATCCACTCAGCCAATGTCCCTTTCATCCCTGGAGCACCAATATTGCTAACTGGTCAGTTAGGAGGCACCATTAAGTCCTCCCCATGAGGACCCTGGTCCCAGACCTCTCTGTTTCCACTCTCCCATCAACATTCCCCAGACAGGTACAGCATGGATTAGATACAGAGTAATGCTCCTTCTACACTGTCCCATCCAACAGTCCCAGGACAGGAACATCATGGGGTGGATACAGAGTGAATCTCACTCGACACTGTCCGATAGAGACAAAGAGAGAGACAGAAAGAGAGAAACAGAGAGACATAGACTGACAGGGTGACTAAAAGAGAAAGAAGGATACTTCACAGGGGATACTGGAAGAGGAGGATGCAATTTAACCCCACAACTGTGTTCCGGCATCAAATGAGATCTTGGCTGATCTGTGATGTAACTTGCACCATATATCCTGCCTTTGCCCCTTATCTCTTAATCCCTTTGGTTAACAAGAATCTATCAATCACAGCTTTAAAAATTAACCAATATGCCAGCAAGAAATTTGCACAACAAATATCATGAGCGTGTGATGGCTCCCACAGTGGAATAGCTTGCTGGATGTTTAAAATGGAGGCTGTTCCTTCTGGATCATCAAATGTATCTGCCTGGGCCCCAACTTCATCTACATTTCCCTCTCTGCCGATGTGTTTTTCTGCCAAAACTATCTCTTTCTGTTTGTGTACACAGCAGTGAAGGATTACATCAAATTAATATATCTTACATTATCCTTTTCATCCACCTCAACAATCTCTCTCTCTCCAACTTTGTCCCTCTCTACAGCCCTCTCTCTGCCTTCATATCTAACCCTCTCTCCCTCTGTCTCTCTCCTAGTGTCAGACATCGCAGGAGGGAGAGACAGAGAGAGAATGTTGAAGGAACTGTACTCTGTTCCTAAGCTGTGCTGAACCTGCTCTGGGAGTATTTGATGGGCGACATTAATCGCCCGTGTACAGTCCTGTATCAGGCTGTGAAGAAACACAGCTTGTTCAGTGTACAAAGGGTCAAAGGGAACGATTCACTCCTGTCTGCTACTGGGAAGAGAGACTGACCTGAACATCAAGGCAGTGTTTGACCGAGTGTGACATCGAGGAGCCCGAGTAAAACTGAAGTCAGTGGGAATCCGCTGGTTGGAGTCATACCGAGCACAAAGGAAGATGGTTGTGGTTGTTGGAGGTCAATCATCTCAGTCCCAGGACATCACTGCAGGAGTTCCTCAGGGTAGTGTCCGAGGCTCAACCATCTTCATCTGAGATCCCAGGAGAATATACTGGAAATACTGAGCAGGTCAAGCAGCATCTGTGGAGAGAAAAACAGAGTTAGTGATTCAGCTCGATGCTTTCCAGATTTCCAGCATCCACAGTATTTTGCCTCAGATAATGAAGCAATCCATAGCCACATGCACCAAGACCCAGACAACATTCAGGCTTGGGAAGTAACATTCACGTCACACAAGTGCCAGGCAATGACCATCTGCAACAAGAGAGAATCCAACCACCTCCCCTTGGCATTCAAAGCATTATCCCATCACTGAATCACCCAGCATCAATATCCTGGGGAAACATTGACATCAAACTTAACTGAACGAAACACATCAATAGTTTCTTCACCCAGTGGCTGGTGGGTGTCTGGAACTCACTGCCTGAAAGGATTAGTATAAAATGGGTGGTTGATGGCCGGCACAGACTGGGTGGGCCGAAGGGCCTGTATAAGTGCTGTATCTCTCGATGACTCTAAAGGATGGTAGAGGCAGAAACCGTCATCACATTTAAAACAATCTCTTGGATATTCACTTCTCTATATTTAAAATGGGTCAGGAATAACTCTCCTCGTCTGCACTGCCCCATCGAACACTCTCAGAGAAGGTACAGCACAGGTTAGATACAGAGTAAAGCTCCGTTTAAACATTCCCTGGAGTGTCGGATTAACCCGGGTCACTCACTGTGCCCGGCTCAGCCTCAAGACTCACCTGCCTCAGTCACTGAGACGCTCCTGTATCACTTGCCTTAACATAAGTGGATGCCGGGTTTGGGAGCAGGACAGGCACACGGGATTAGGACGACTGCTCATGTGGAGGATAAGCATCAGTAATCCCTCAGAGAATCAGAACAGACCAGCGAGACTCAGAAAAGGAAACTTGTGTTGAATTTGTGAGTCTTGCATTGTGGAATGCTTTAGTATTTGGTGAGAATGTTGAGCCAGTGACATTTTGCCCCAGTGGGATGAATAGACACTATATGACTTGATTACAACAGTAAGGTACCGTGTGTACTGTAAATATGGACTGAAATAACAATGTAACTGATCAATTTTCAGCTGAATTTTATGACTACAGTTATACGTGCAATCCTGTCAGAATGTACATAAGACACGATGGGATGAAGTCAAAGTGACCACTGTTGAATTTGCTAGCTTGATCTTTGTGGGAACACAAGGGTTAAGTAAGTTAAAAATATTAAATGGTCAATTCACTTGTTTAAGTAAACACTGAACAGAAATGGGTCTGGAATGTCCTATGTACTGCATTCCTACTCCTACATCTACTCTGTCAGGACCCCTCATGATTTTGAACACCTCTATCAAATCTCATCTCAAGTTTCTCTTCTCTATGGAGAACAACACCAGTTTCTCCAATCTATCCACGTAACTGAAGTCCCTCATCCCTGGAACCTTGCTCGTGAATCTTTTCTGCATCCTCTCTAAAGCCCCCACATCCTTCCGAAAGTACGGTGTCCAGAATTGGACACAATACTAGATGAGGATGAAGCAGTGTTTTATAAAGCTTCATCATAACCTCCTTGCTTTTATACTCTCAGCCTCCATTTACAAAGCCTAGGATCCCATACGCCTTTTAACCACTTTCTCAACTAGCTCTGCCACCTTCAATTTGTGCACACACATCCCCAGGTCTCTCTGTTCCTGCACCCACTCCCTTCTGTTCTTAGGTTCCCATGACAGAGAGGGACAGGAGGACAGGGAGGTCTAGAAATAATGAGGGGGAGAGAGAGCAAACAAACAGGAAACACTTATGGGAACACCACCACCTGCAAGTTTCCCTTAAGTCACACACCATCCTGACTTGGAACTATATCGCTGCTCCTTCACTGTGACTGGGTCAAAATCCTGGATCTCCCTTCCTAACAGCACTGTGGGTGTACCTACCCCACATGGACTGCAGCGGTTCAAGAAGGAGGCTCAACACCACCTTCTCAAGGGCAATTATGAATGGGCAATAAATGCTCTCCTGGCCACTAACGCACACATCCAACAAATGAATCAAGAAAATAAAAATTTGACACTGAGTCACTTCAGGAGATATTAGACCAGATGACCAAAAACTTGGTCAGAGGTTGGTTTGAGGGAGAATCCTCAAAGAGGAAAGAGAGTTAGTGAGATGGAGAGGTTTAGGAAAGGAATTCCAGAGTTAGGGCCTTGGCAGCTTGAAGGCACGGCCACCAATGGTGGAACGATTAAAATTGGGGATGTTCAAGAGGCCAGAATTAGAGGATGGCAGATATTGGTGGATTGTGGAGCTGGAGGAGATTGCAGAGATAGGGAGGGGTCATTTGTGGAAGACAATTCCAAAATTCCACCATCCTTTGTGTGTAGAAGTGTTAATAAATTTCACCCTTGAAAGGGTCTTCGACTAATGTTCGATTTTTCGACTGTGCCCCTCGTCCGAGACTCCTCCAACCATTGAGAAGAGTTTCTCTCTATCTACCCCATCAGTTTCCAGTATTGTCTTGTAAACTTTGATCAATTCACCCAGCACAGTGGCACAGTGGTTAGCACCGCAGCCTCACAGCTCCAGCGACCCGGGTTCAATTCTGGGTACTACCTGTGTGGAGTTTGCAAGTTCTCCCTGTGTCTACGTGGGTTTCCACCGGGTGCTCCGGTTTCCTCCCACATGCCAAAGACTTGCAGGTTGATCGGTAAATTGGCCATTAGCAATTGCCCCTAGTATAGGTAGGTTGTAGGGAAATATGGGGACAGGTGGGGATGTGGTAGGAATATGGAATTAGTGTAGGATTAGTATAAATGGGTGGTTGATGGTCGGCACAGACTCGGTGGGCCGAAGGGCCTGCTTCAGTGCTGTATCTCTAAACTAAACTGAACTAAACACCCCTTACACTTCAAAATTCCAGGGACACAGTCTAAAGCTCCATCTGAACTGTCCCTTCAAATGCTGCCAAGCCAAGTACAGAATGGAGTTATCTACAGAGCAAATCTCTGTCCTCTCTGTTCTATAAAACACTCGCAGGACAGGTACAGTGTGGGGTTAGATACCGAGTAAAGCTGCCTCTATATATGCCTCTCTTTCTCCTCCTCCATCCAGATGGAGAGTGTAACAGTGAGAAAGACAGAGATAGATATAGAGAGGGAAGAACAGGGAGAGGGAAGGATAGCAATGGGGAGAGATTACCAGAGAGGAAGAGATTGGGATGGAGAGTGTCGGTCAGTGTTCCTGCAAAGCTGTGTGCAGCAGCCTGGAAGGTACCACGCAGGTCCTGTTCCGTGATAAATAACACACGTCTTCGAAGATTCTTAAAAATTTAAAGGGACTGCACATGGGTCAAAAAAAACTTGCCGTGCACAACAACTAAATTTTCTGGGAACATTGGAGCCAGCTGTAGCTCAGTGGGTAATAATCCTGCCTCTGAGTTATACGTTTGTGGGTTCAGGTCTGAACACAAAATCTAGGCTGATGTCACCCAACAGAAAATCAGAACAGACCAGCGAGACACAGAAAAGGAAACTTGTGTTGAATTTGTGAGCCCAGCTTTCTGTAATGTTTTAGTGTTTGGTCAGAATGTTGACCCAGTGAAATTTTGCCCCTGTGGCATGAGAGTTATCTGAATAGAGATTATAACATCTTATTACAACATGAAGGTACCGTGCGCACTGAGTATAACAACATTTGCAGCGTCCCATCATGTAAAATACTTTACTGGGTGTGGGATCAGGGTTTGATATTTCCAAAACACTGAGGTAAACTCGAACTTTTAATCAGCCCTGGGAGGAAAGTAAACCTGGAGACTTTCAAACAGTAATCAATGTCAGATTTGATCAAATATTAGGGATTAATCAATTTAGTATACAAAGCAGACAGAATATGCCGTTAAAGAGCGGGATATGGGTTTCCTACCAGCCTGCAGAAGGAAGTGCACCCTCTGCAGTTGTGGTATCACCAAAAGCAGCCAAATTAAAATAGCAAATTGATGTATGTGGAGTTTTACTGAGGTTCTGAGAGAGGAGAGAGAAACAGGCATAGACTCAGACAGCAAGACACACACCCACACACAGAGAAACACACACACAGAACCACACACACAGACCGACATGCACAGACACACAGACACAGAGACCGACATGCACAGACACACAGACACAAACAGACACAGAGACCGACATGCACAGACACACAGACACAGAGACCGACATGCACAGACACACAGACACAGAGACCGACATGCACAGACACACACACAAACAGACTGCCCAAGGGACAGAGAGTGACAGAAGAATATTTCAATTTCTATAATATTTCAATTTCAGTTTCTATAAGATCCCCCCTCATTCTTCTGAACTACAATTAATATAATCCCAATCTACTCAGTCTCTCCTCATAAGCCAACCCCCTCAACTCTGAAATCAACCTAGTGAACCTCCTCTGCACCCTCTCCAGTGCCAGTACATCCTTTCTCAAGTAAGGGGACCAAAACTGCACACAGTACTCCAGGTGCGGCCTCACCAGTACCTTATACAGCTGCAACATAACCTCTCTGCTTTTAAACTCAATCCCTTTAGCAATGAAGGACAAAATTCCATTTGCCTTCCTAATTACTTGCTGTACCTGCAGACCAACCTTTTGCGATTCATGCACAAGGACACCCAGGTCCCTCTGCATAGCAGCATGCTGCAACTTTTTACCATTCAAGTAATAATCCTTTTTACTGTTACTCCTACCGAAATGAATAACTTCACATTTATTAACATTGTATTCCATCTGCCAGACCTTTGCCCACTCACTCAATGTATCTATGTTCCTCTGCAAAGTTTCACAGTCATCTGCACACTTTGCTCTGCCACTCATCTTAGTGTCATCTGCAAACTTTAACACCCTACACGTGGTCCCCAACTCCAAATCATCGATATAAATTGTAAATAATTGTGGTCCCAACACCGATCCCTGAGCCACACCATTCGTGACTGATTGCCAGCCAGAATAGCACTCATTTATCCCCACTCTCTGCTTCCTGTTAGTCAACCAGAGAGGGAAAGGCAGTTGGAGAGACAGAGAGAGAGAGAGACGCAGAGATGGAAGGAGAGAGATGGAGTGACAGGGAGGGAAAGACAGATGGAGGGACTGAGTGAGAGACAGAGAGAGGAGAGAGATGGAGGAACAGGGAGGGAAGGACAGATGGAGAGACAGAGAGTGAGAGACACGAGATAGAAGGAGAGAGAGGGAGTGACAGGGAGGGAAAGACAGATGGAAAGACTGAAAGAGAGACAGAGATAGAAGGAGAGACGAGGAGTGACAGGCAGGGAAAGACAGATGGAGAGACAGAGAGATATAGACAGAGATAGAAGGAGAGAGAGGGAGTGTTTGGGAGGGAAAGACAAATGGAGGGACAGAGTGAGAGACAGAGAGAGAAGGAGAGAGAGGGAGAGACAGAGAGGGAAAGACAGATGGAGGGGCAGGGAGAGAGAGACAGAGAGAGAAGGAGAGAGAGGGAGAGACAGAGAGGGAAAGACAGATGGAGGGGCAGGGAGAGAGAGACAGAGAGAGAAGGAGAGAGAGGGAGTGACAGAGAGGGAAAGACAGATGGAGAGACAGAGAGAGAGAGACAGAGATAGAAGGAGAGAGCGGGAGTGTCTGGGAGGGAAAGAATGATGGAGGGACAGAGAGAGAGACAGAGAGAGAAGTAGAGAGAGGGGGAGTGACAGGGAGGGAAGACAGATGGAGGGACAGAGTGAGAGACAGAGAGAGAAGGAGAGAGAGGGAGAGACAGAGAGGGAAAGACAGATGGAGGGGCAGGGAGAGAGAGACAGAGAGAGCAGGAGAGAGAGGGAGAGACAGAGAGGGAAAGACAGATGGAGGGGCAGGGAGAGAGAGACAGAGAGAGAAGGAGAGAGAGGGAGTGACAGAGAGGGAAAGACAGATGGAGAGACAGAGAGAGAGAGACAGAGATAGAAGGAGAGAGCGGGAGTGTCTGGGAGGGAAAGAATGAAGGAGGGACAGAGAGAGAGACAGAGAGAGAAGTGGAGAGAGGGGGAGTGACAGGGAGGGAAAGACAGATGGAGGGACAGAGTGAGAGACAGAGAGAGAAGGAGAGAGAGGGAAAGACAGAGAGGGAAAGACAGATGGAGGGGCAGGGAGAGAGAGACAGAGAGAGAAGGAGAGAGAGGGAGTGACAGAGAGGGAAAGACAGATGGAGAGACAGAGAGAGAGAGACAGAGATAGAAGGAGAGAGCGGGAGAGACAGAGAGGGAAAGACAGATGTAGGGACGGAGAGAGAGACAGAGAGAGAGAGACAGAGAGAGAAGGAGAGAGATGGAGTTACAGGGAGGGAAAGACAGATGGAGAGACAGAGAGAGAGAGACAGAGAGAGAAGGAGAGAGAGGGAGAGACAGAAAGGGAAAGACAGATGGAGAGACAGGGAGAGATACAGAGAGAGAAGGAGAGAGATGGAGTGACAGGGAGGGAAAGACAGATGGAGAGACAGAGAGAGAGAAACAGAGATAGAAGGAGAGAGAGGGAGTGTCTGGGAGGGAAAGACTGATGGAGGGACAGAGAGAGAGACAGAGAGAGAAGTAGAGAGAGGGGGAGTGACAGGGAGGGAAAGACAGATGGAGGGACAGACTGAGAGACAGAGAGAGAAGGAGAGAGGGAGAGACAGAGAGGGAAAGACAGATGGAGAGACAGGGAGAGAGACAGAGATAGAAGGAGAGAGAGGGAGTGTCAGGGAGGGAAAGACAGATGGAGGGACAGAGAGAGAGAGAGAGGCAGAGACAGAGATAGAAGGAGAGAGTGGAGTGACATAGAGGGAAGGACAGATGGAGGGATTGAGAGAGAGACATAGAGAGAAGGAGAGAGAGGGAGAGACAGAGAGGGAAAGACAGATGGAGAGACAGAGAGAGAGAGACAGAGATAGAAGGAGAGAGAGGGAGTGTCAGGGAGGGAAAGACAGATGGAGGGACAGAGAGAGAGAGAGAGGCAGAGACAGAGATAGAAGGAGAGAGTGGAGTGACATAGAGGGAAGGACAGATGGAGGGATTGAGAGAGAGACATAGAGAGAAGGAGAGAGAGGGAGAGACAGAGAGGGAAAGACAGATGGAGAGACAGAGAGAGAGAGGCAGAGATGGAAGGAGAGAGAGGGAGCGAAAGGGAGCGAAAGACAGATGGAGAGACAGAGAGCGAGAGACAGAGATAAAAGGAGAGAGAGGGAGAGACAGAGAGGGAAAGACAGATGGAGAGACAGGGAGAGAGACAGAGATAGAAGGAGAGAGAGGGAATGACAGGGAGGGAAAGAATGATGGAGGGACAGAGTGAGAGACAGAGAGAGAAGGAGAGCGATGGAGTGACAGGGAGGGAAGGACAGATGGAGGGATAGAGAGAGAGACAGAGAAAGAAGGAGAGAGAGGGAGAGACAGGGAGGGAAAGGCAGTTGGAGAGACAGAGAGAGAGGCAGAGATGGAATGAGAGAGAGGGTGTGACTGGGAGGGAAAGACAGATGGAGGGACAGAGTGAGAGACAGAGAGAGAAGGAGAGAGAGGGAGTGTCAGGGAGGGAAAGACAGATGGAGGGATCGAGAGAGAGACAGAGAGAGTGACAGAGACAGAGATAGAAGGAGAGAGATGGAGTGACGGTGTGGAGGGGGGAGACAAATGGAGGGTCAGAGAGAGAGAGAGGCAGAGATGGAAGGAGAGAGAGGGAGTGATAGGGAGGGAAAGACAGATGGAGAGACAGAGAGAGAGAGAGAGATAGAAGGAGAGAGAGGGAGTGACAGAGTGGGAAAGACAGATGGAGGCACAGAGAGGGAGACAGAGGGAGAGGCAGAGACAGAGAGAAGGAGAGAGAGGGAGATACAGAGAGGGAAAGACTGATGGAGAGACAGAGAGAGAAGGAGAGAGAGGGAGAGACAGAGAGGGAAAGTAAGATGGAGGGACAGAGAGAGAGACAGAGAGACAGGCAGAGAGAGAGATAGAAGGAGAAAGACGGAGAGAGAGAGAGAGGGAAAGACAGAAGGAGTGACAGAGAGAGAGACAGAGAGAGTGGCAGAGACAGAGATATTAGGAGAGAGAGGGAGTGTCAGGAAGGGAAAGACAGATGGAGGGACGGAGTGAGAGACAGAGACAGAAGGAGAGAAAGTGACTGAGAGGGAAGGATGGATGGAGGGATAGAGAGATAGAGAGACAGGGACAGAGGGAGAGAGTGAGTGACAGAGAGGGAAATACAGATGGAGGGACAGAGAGAAAGACAGAGTGAGAGGCAGAGACAGAGATAGAAGGAGAGAGAGGGAGTGAGGGCTGGGTGAAGACAGATGGAGAGACAGAGAGAGAGAAGGAGAGACAGAGAGGGAAAGACAGATGGTGAGACAGAGAGAGAGAGGCAGAGTTGGAAGGAGAGAGAGGGAGTGACAGAGAGGGAAAGACAGATGGAGGACAGCGAGAGAGAGAGGCAGAGATACAGATAGAAGGAGAGAGAGAGAGTGTCAGGGAGGGAAAGACAGATGGAGGGACAGAGAGATGGAGAGACAGAGACAGAAGGAGAGAGAGGGAGTGACAGGGAGGTAAGGACAGATGGAGAGGCAGAGAGATAGAGAGACAGAGATAGAAGGAGAGGGTGTGACAGGGAGGGAAAGACAGATGGAGAGACAGAGAGAGAGACAGAGAGAGTGGCAGAGACAGAGATAGAAGCAGAGAGAGGGAGTGACAGGGAGGGAAAGACAGATGGAGAGACAGAGATCTCTGCTGATGTTTCTGTCTCCATACCTACTTCTTAAATGTTTGTGAAGGATTACATCAAATTAATTTCTCTTCAATTCTCCCTTTCAATCGACCCTGCATTCTCTGTCTCTCCAACCTTGTCTCTCTCCACAGCACTCTCTCTGTCTGTATATCTAACCCTCTCTCCCTCTGTCTCTCTCCTAGTGTCAGAGATAGCAGGAGGGAGAGACAGAGAGAGAATGTTGAAGGAACTGTACTCTGTTCCTAAGCTGTGCTGAAGCTGCTCTGGGAGTGTTTGATGGGCTACATTAATCGGCCGTGTACAGTCCTGTATCAGGCTGTGAAGAAACACAGCTTGTTCAGTGTACAACGGGTCAAAGGGAATGATTCACTCCTGTCTGCTACTGGGAAGAGAGACTGACCTTAACATCAAGGCAGTGTTTGACCGAGTGTGACATCGAGGAGCCCGAGTAAAACTGAAGTCAGTGGGAATCCGCTGGTTGGACTCATACCGAGCACAAAGGAAGATGGTTGTGGTTGTTGGAAGTCAATCATCGTAGTCTCAGGACATCACTGCAGGAGTTCCTCAGGTTAGGGTCCTCGGCCCATCAATCTTCAGCTGCTTCCTCAATGACCTGCCCTCCATCGTAAGGTCAGAAGTAGGGATGTTCACTGTTGATTGCACAGTGTTCAGTTCCATTCACACCTCCTCAGATAATGAAATCCCAGCAGGAAGTGCTGGAAATATTGAGCAGGTCAGGCAGCATCTGTGGAGAGAGAAACAGAGTTAGTGATTCAGCTCGATGCTTTCCAGATTTCCAGCATCCACAGTATTTTGCCTCAGATAATGAAGCAATCCATAGCCACATGCACCAAGACCCAGACAACATTCAGGTTTGGGCCGACCAGTGACAAGTAACATTCACGTCACACAAGTGCCAGGCAATGACCATCTGCAACATGAGAGAATCCAACCACCTCCCCTTGGCATTCAAAGCATTATCCCATCACTGAATCACCCAGCGTCAACATCCTGGGGAAACATTGACATCAAACTTAACTGAACGAAACACATCAATAGTTTCTTCACCATCTCCCTGGGACAGAGAGACACAGATAAAGAATGTGAGTAAGCCTTGACAGAACCACAGTTCATTGTTCCAACCATTGTTAATGATAGAAATCAAGGATTATATTAGAGAAAAGGAAGAGGCAGAGAATGTTAGCCCCTTTATAACTATATCCTTTAGTTTAGATTGCCTCTCCTCCTTCTTCCTACCTGTGGAGGTGGGAGATGTGGGCATGGTTCTTAATGAATTCTCTGTGTCCGTCTTTATAAAAGAGTGGGAACGATACAGAGATTGTAGTTAAAGAGGAGGAGTGTGAAATATTGGATGGGATAAACAGGGTGAGAGGGAAATATGAAGGTGTTTGGCAGCTTTGAAAGTGGATAAATGGTCAGGCCTGGATGCATTGGAATCAGTTCAGAGAAGGTTCACTCGGCTGATTCCTGGGATGAAGGGGTTATCTTTGAGGAATGGTGGAACAGGTTGGGCCTATACTCATTGGAGTTTAGAAGAATGAGAGGTGATCTTATTGAAACATACAAGATTCTGAGGGGACTTTACAGGGCGGATGCTGGGAGGATGTTCCCCTTGTGGGGAAGGCTAGATCTAGGGGGCAGGTACACTGTGGGGTTTGATACAGAGTAAAGCTGCCTCTGTATATGCCTCTCTTTCTCCTCCTCCATCCAGATGGAGAGAGTAACAGTGAGAAAGAACAGGGATAGATATGGAGAATAAGAGAGAGAGGGAAGGATTGCAATGGGGAGAGAGTACCAGAGAGAAAGAGGAAGAGATTGGGATGGAGAGTGTTGGTCAATGTTCCTGCAAATCTGCGTGCAGCAGCCTCAAATGTCCCACGCAGATCCTGTTCCACAATAAATAGCACACGTCTTCAAAGATTCTTCAAAGATTTCAAGGGACAGCTCACGTTAAAAAAACTGGGCACGCACAACATCTAAATTTTCACGGGAACATTGGAGCCAACTGCGGAATACATGTTTTTTACCAGCCTGCATAAGGAAGTGCAACCTCTGCAGATGCAGTGAAACCAAAAGCAGCTGACTTCAAATGACAAACTGATGCATGTGGAGCTTTACAAAGGGTCTGAGAGAGGAGAGAGAAACAGACATAGACACACACAGACACACAGAAACACACACAGAGAAACACACACACACAGAAACACACACACACACAGAGAAACACACACACAGAAGCACACACACAGAAACACACACACACAGACACACACACACAGAAACACACACACAGAAACACACACACACACAGAGAAACACACACACAGAAACACACAGACACAGAAACACACACACACAGACACACACACACAGAAACACACACACAGAAACACACACACACAGAAACACACACACACAGAAACACACACACACACAGAGAAACACACACACAGAAACACACACACACAGAAACACACACACAGAAACACACAGACACAGAAACACACACACACAGACACACACACACACAGACACACACACACAGAAACACACACACAGAAACACACACACACAGAAACACACACACACACACAGAAACACACACACAGAGACACACACACACAGAGACACACACACACAGAAACACACGCACACACACAGAAACACACACACAGAAACACACACACACAGAGACACACACACACAGAAACACACACACAGAAACACACACACACAGAAACACACACACACAGAAACACACACACACAGAGAAACACACACACAGAAACACACACACAGAAACACACACACACACACAGAAACACACACACAGAAACACACACACACACACACACAGAAACAGAGTGACTCAGGGACAGAGCGCGAAAGAAGAATATTTCAATTTTCAAAAGGAATTTGATGAGATCAACCTTCGATTTAAAAATGACAATTGATTTTGCATCAATGTTTGCGTGCAGAAGACACGTTCCAAACTACTACCACCTTTAGCCTGGAGTGGCGGATTTTTACTCAGAGGGTTGTGAATCTTTGGAATTCTCTACCCCAGAGGGCTGTGGAAACTCAGTCTGGGAAAAAGGCATTGAAGTGGATGATCAGCCAGGATCGTATTGA
Organism: Heterodontus francisci; assembly: GCF_036365525.1. Lineage (NCBI taxonomy): Eukaryota > Metazoa > Chordata > Chondrichthyes > Heterodontiformes > Heterodontidae > Heterodontus > Heterodontus francisci. The sequence continues at coordinate 3,220,802 of NW_027141229.1, forward strand.
ATGGCGGAGCAGGCTCGATGGGCTGAATGGCCTACTCCTGTTCCTATGTTCCCAAGCTGCTGAAATAGTTTCTCCCAAACTACCCCATCAGTTCCCCTTAATATCTCAACAGCTTTGAACAAATTACCTTGATCCTCCTAAATTCCAGGGAATAAATCCCTAGTTTGTGTAATATCACCTCGTAATTTAACCCTTGGAGTCCAGTTTTCATTCTGGTAAATCTACACTGCACTCAAATGGACACGGACCCCCCCAAAGTCTCTTTGAACCTCCAGTATTTCTAGCTTTACACCATTTATAAAGTACTCTGTTCTAGTCTTTTTTTGCTGACATGGAAATCTAACTGCCACAGTTTTGCCCATTTATTTAAGATATTAATATCTCTTTGCAATGTTCTGCTTCCAGCTACACTGCTTACAATGCTGCCTATTTTTGTGTCATTGGTAAACTTGGGTATGTTGCATTCTACCACATCATCTTAAATCATTAATAAATACAGCAAAACTGAGACACACACGGGCTTTGCACTAGTAGACAGGAGTGAATCATTCCAACCTCGAGGCTTTTTAACTCCAGATTTATGTTTTTTTAAAGAAAAAATAGAATTCAAATTCACAACAGCCCAGTGTGGGATTTGAACTCCTACTTTTTCAATCATCAGCTCAGGCCTTCAAATTAAAACCCATTAAAAGAGATTCATTTTCCTACTGCTGTTGTCTGACTGACTGAGGTTTTGTATATTGTTCCCTTCTCCTCTTCTTCCATGTGTTTGAAGTCTTTGAAGTTTGTCAGACATTGGTAAACTACTTCATGTGGTGTTCTGTAAATACCTTCAATTCTGTGTATCTGGAAGGGACACAATTCAAATTCTCACCTTATTGCATCAACTAAAACCTGCAGGTCCATTCAAACAACTCTATTTCCTGTCTCTGCAAAGATAGCTCACACTTCCACAATGCAGGAATGTCTGAATGGAAACAGCTTTTGACACATTTCCCAACACGTTTACTAACACTTTTCAGGATAAAGCTAAATTCAACTTAGAGATTGCAAGCCCCAAATTGAATCTTTTAGATGTAAAAAGTGACACAAATGAAATCCCAGATCTCTCTGTCCCTGCACCCATTTTAACATTGTACCATTTAGTTTATATCGCTTCTCCTCAGCTTTCCTTCCAAAATGCATCCTTTGACATTTCTCAGCATTGAAGTTAACCTGCCATGTGTCTGACCATTTCACCAGACTGCCTCTATCCTCCTGAAGTCTACTCCTATTCCCTTCACTGTTTATTACATTGCAAATGGCACAATGTTGAAGTTATGCCCTGTTTACCCCAGTCTAAGTCATTCATATATCAATAAGATCAGTGGTCCTAATCAAAACCCCTGGGGAATACCACAATTTACACTGTGTACAGTGAGTACAAAAGCCGAGAGGGTGCGCTGAACATTTATAAAGCTCTGGTCAGGTAACAGAGAGGGAGAGACTGGGATTCAGAGGGTAACGGAGAGGGAGAGACTGGGATTCAGAGGGTAAGAGAGAGGGAGAGACTGGGATTCAGAGGGTAACGGAGAGGGAGAGACTGGGATTCAGAGGGTAACGGAGAGGGAGAGACTGGGATTCAGAGGGTAACATAAAGGGAGAGACTGGGACTCAGAGGGTAAGAGAGAGGGAGAGACTGGGACTCAGAGGGTAACGGAGAGGGAGAGACTGGGATTCAGAGGGTAAGAGAGAGGGAGAGACTGGGATTCAGAGGGTAACGGAGAGGGAGAGACTGCGATTCACAGGGTAACAGAGAGGGAGATTCTGGGATTCAGAGGGAAACATGGAGGGAGAGACTGGGATTCAGAGAGTAACAGAGGGGGGGAGAATGGGATTCAGAGGGTAACGGAGAGGGAGAGACTGGGATTCAGAGGGTAACAGAGAGGGAGAGACTGCGATTCACAGGGTAACAGAGAGGGAGATTCTGGGATTCAGAGGGAAACATGGAGGGAGAGACTGGGATTCAGAGAGTAACAGAGGGGGAGAGAATGGGATTCAGAGGGTAAGAGAGAGGGAGAGACTGGGATACACAGGGTAACAGAGAGGGAGATTCTGGGATTCAGTTGGAAACATGGAGGGAGAGACTGGGATTCAGAGAGTAACAGAGGGGGAGAGAATGGGATTCAGAGGGTAACGGAGAGGGAGAGACTGGGATTCAGAGGGTAACAGAGAGGGAGAGACTGGGATTCAGAGGGTAACAGAGAGGGTGAGACTGGGATTCAGAGGGTAACAGAGAGGGAGAGACTAGAATGCAGAGGGTAACAGAGAGCGAGAGACTGGGATTCAGAGGGTAACAGAGAGGGAGAGACTGGGATTCAGAGGGTAACAGAGAGGGAGAGACTGGGATTCAGAGGGTAACAGAGAGGGAGAGACTGGGATTCAGAGAGTAACAGAGAGGGAGAGACTGGGATTCAGAGGGTAACAGAGGGAAAAATAGAGTTGGCGAGGGCAACATAGAAATTTTAAGGCACAGAAAGCGGCCACTTGGCCCATCCTCTCTGTGCCAGCCGAAAAACGATCAACCTATTCTAATCCCACCTTCCAGCATTTGGTCTGAGCTCTGCAGCTTACCGCACTTGAGGTGCCGATCCAGACTCCTTCTGAATGAGTTGAGGGTCTCTGCCTCAACTACCCTTTCAGGCAGTGAGTTCCAGACCATCGCGACCCTCTGGGTGAAAAAGATTTTCCTCAACTCCACTCTAATTTTTCTGCCAATCACTTTAAATCTATGCCCCCTCGTCACTGACCTTTCTGCTATGGTTCTCTGCCCTTCACCTCCACTCTATCCAGGACCCTCAACATTTTGTACATTTCAATCAGATCTCCCCTCAGCCTTCTCTTTTCCAAGGACAACAACCCCTGCCTATCCTCACAGCTACAATTCTCCAGTCCTGGCAACATCCTGGAAAATGGGAGAGAGACAAAGTCCCGTGTTCATAACACATGGATAAAGAGGTTAATCATCTGAGCTGTAACTCTGAGAAAGAGACAGAGAGAGAGAGGGAGGGAGAGAGGGAGAAAGAGAGAGAGAGAGGGAGTGAGAGAGGGAGGGAGAGAGGGAGGGAGAGAGGGAGGGAGAGAGGGAGAATGAGAGAGAGAGAGGGAGGGAGAGAGGGAGGGAGAGATGGTGTGAGGGAGGCACAAATTGAGACATGGACAGAGGTTGAGAAAGAGAGAGAGGGAGAGACAGAGAGAGAGCTGGGGGAGAGACAGATAGAGAGTGAGAGAGGCACAGAGAGAGAAGGAGACACAGTGAGGCAGACATAGAGAGGCAGACAGAGAGCTAGAGAGAGACAGAGAGAGAGGGAGAGATGGTGTGAGGGAGGCACAAATTGAGACATGGACAGAGGTAGAGAGAGAGAGGGAGAGATAGAGCGAGAGAGAGAAAAAGACAGAGAGGGATAGATAGCGAGAGAGAGAGGGGGTAAGACAGATAGCGAGGGACAGAGGCAGTGTGAGAGAGGCAGTGTGAGAGAGGCAGATTAGAAGGTAGCAAATGTAACCCCACTATTTACAAAAGGAAGGAGGGAGAAAATAGGGAACTAAAGACCTGTTCGTCTAACATCAGTCATAGGGAAAATGGTCGAATCTATAATAAAGGATGTGATAACAGGACACTTAAAGAGAGATTGCAGGGGGGTGGGGGGGGAAAGAGAGAAATGGGGGGAGAGAGAAATGGGGGGGGAGAGAGAGGGGGGAGAGTGCGTGAGTGAGACGGAGCAAAGGAGAGAGATACTAGGTTAGGTGGGACAATAAGCTGTGAGGAGAACACAAATAGACTACAAAGAGAGATGGTTTGGGATAGACAGCGATAAATGTCCCAGTGTTGTGGTAACATAAAATGGCCACTGAAAATGAACCTAAAATGGCTGACTGATGTGTGTGGATTTCCACAGATGACAGGAGAGAGAGAGAGACAGACAGACAGACAGAAAGAGAGACAAAGAGGGAGACAGAGACCAAGACACAGAGCGTGATCGCAGGATATTGGGCGTAGGACAGAGGAAGAGGAGGAGGCCATTTGGCCCCTCAACCCTGTTCTGTCATTCAATGAGCTCTTGGCTGATGTGTGATCTAACTCCATGTACCTATCTTTGCCCCTTAATACCTTTGGTTAACAAAAATCTATCAAACTCAGATTTAAAAATTAACAAGTGTCTCAGCATCAATTGCTGTTTGTGGAAGAGAGTTCCAAACTGATACCACACCTGGTGTGTTGAAGTGTTTCTTCATTTCACTCCTGAAAGGTTTTTAGACTAGGTTTATATTTTTAGACTATGCCCCCATGTTCTAGACTCTGCAGCCAGTGTGAATTGTTACTCTGTGTCCACCCCATCAGTTTCCCTTATTATCTTGAAAACAATCATCAAATCACACCTGAGCCTTCAAAATTCCAGGGATACAGAGTAAATCTCCAGCTACACTGTCCCATTAAATATTCCCAAGTCAAGCACAATGTTGGGTTTGACACAGAGTAAATTTCCCTCTACACTGTCCCATCACACACTCCCAGGGCAGGAACATCATGGGGTGGATACAGAGTGAATCTCACTCTGCACTGTCCGAAACAGACAGAGAGAGAGAGAATGAGAGAAATAGAGGGAGACACAGACAGACAGGGTGTGTGAGAATGAAAGAAGGATATAAAACATCAGACATAGGAAGATGAGGAGGCAATTTAACCCCTCGACCCTGTTGCAGCATTCAGTGAGATCAGGGCTGATCTGTGATCCAACACCATATATCCCACCTTTGCCCTTTATCTCTTAATACCTTTGGTTAACAAGAATCTATCAATCACAGGTTTAAAAATTAACCAATAAGCCAGCATGAAATTACCGCAAACAATATCATGAGGGTGTGATGGTTCCCACAGTGGAATAGCTGGCTGAATATTTATAATGGAGGCTATTCCTTCTGGATCATCAAAAGTGTCCGCCTGGGCCCCAACTTCATCTGCATTCCTCCCTCTCCCGATGTTCGTTTTCTCTCCATACCTATCTCAAATATGTTTGTGTACACAGCAGTGAAGGATTAAATCAAGTTAATATATCTTACATTATCCTCTTCATCCAACTCAACAATCTCTCTCTCTCTCCAAGTTTGTCCCTCTCTACGGCCCTCTCTATGCCTTCATATCTAACCCTCCGTCCCTCTGTCTCTCTCCCAGTGTCAGTGATAGCAGAGAGAGAGACAGAGATAGAAGGAGAGGGAGGGAGTGACAGAGAGGGAAAGACAGATGGAGGGGCAGAGTGAGAGAAAGAGAGAGGAGAGAGATGGAGTGACAGTGAGGGAAGGACAGATGGAGAGACAGAGAGAGAGAGACAGAGATAGAAATAGAAAGACAGAGAGGGAGTGACAGAGATAGAAGGAGAGGGAGGGAGTGACAGAGAGGGAAAGACAGATGGAGGGACAGAGTGAGAGACAGGGAGAGGAGAGAGATGGAGTGACAGTGAGGGAAGGACAGATGGAGAGACAGAGAGAGAGAGACAGAGATAGAAATAGAAAGACAGAGAGGGAGTGACAGAGATAGAAGGAGAGGGAGGGAGTGACAGAGAGGGAAAGACAGATGGAGGGACAGAGTGAGAGACAGAGAGAGGAGAGAGATGGAGTGACAGTGAGGGAAGGACAGATGGAGAGACAGAGAGAGAGAGACAGAGATAGAAATAGAAAGACAGAGAGGGAGTGACAGAGATAGAAGGAGAGGGAGGGAGTGACAGAGAGGGAAAGACAGATGGAGGGACAGAGTGAGAGACAGGGAGAGGAGAGAGATGGAGTGACAGTGAAGGAAGGACAGATGGAGGGATAGAGAGAGAGAGAGACAGAGATAGAAGGAGAGAGATGGAGTGATGGGGGTGGGTGGGAAGACAGATGGAGAGACCAAGAGAGAGACAGAGAGAGATGGAGAGAGATGGAGTGACAGGAAGGGAAGGACCGATGGACAGGTGGAGGGATGGAGAGAGAGAGAGACAGAGACAGAAGGAGAGAGAGGGAGAGACAGAGAGGGAAAGACAGATGGAGGGACAGAGAGAGAGACAGAGAGAGAGACAGAGAGAGAGAGAGAAGGAGAGATTGGGAGAGACAGAGAGGGAAAGGCAGTTGGAGAGACAGAGAGAAAGAGGGAGGGGCAGAGATGGAAGGAGAGAGGGGGAGTGACAAGTAGGGAAAGACAGATGGAAAGACAGAGAGGGAGAGACAGTGATAGAAGGAGAGAGAGGGAGAGACAGAGAGGCAAAGACAGATGGAGGGACAGAGAGAGAGACAGAGAGAGAGGCAGAGAGAGAGAGAGAAGGAGTGTTTGGGAGAGACAGAGTGGGAAAGGCATTTGGAGAGACAGAGAGAGAAGGAGAGAGAGGGACTGTCAGGGAGGGAAGGACGGATGGACAGCTGGAGGGATTGAGAGAGAGAGACAGAGATAGAAGGAGAGAGAGGGAGAGACAGAGAGGGAAAGGCAGATGGAGGGACAGAGAGAGAGACTGATAGGCAGAGAACGAGAGAGAAGGAGAGATTGGGAGAGAGAGAGAGGGAAAGGCAGATGGAGGGACAGAGAGAGAGACTGATAGGCAGAGAACGAGAGAGAAGGAGAGATTGGGAGAGACAGAGAGGGAAAGGCAGATGGAGGGACAGAGAGAGAGAGACAGAGAGATGGAGGGAGAGTGAGGGAGTGACAGGGAGGGAAAGACAGATGGAAAGACAGAGGGAGAGAGACAGTGAAAGAAGTAGAGAGAGGGTGAGACAGATAGGGAAAGACAGATGGAGAGACAGCGAGAGAGGCAGAGATGGAAGTAGCGAGAGGGAGTGATGGGGAGGGAAAGACAGATGGAGAGACAGATGGAGAGACAGTGATGGAAGGAGAGAGAGGGAGTGACAGAGATTGAAGGAGAGAGAGGGAGTGACTGGGAGGGAAAGAGAGATGGAGAGATAGAGAGAGAGAGACAGAGAGGGAAAGACAGATGGAGGGACAGAGAGAGAGACAGAGACAGAGAGAAAAGGAGAGGTTGGGAGAGACAGAGAGGGAAAGGCAGTTGGAGACAGAGAGAGAGCGAGGGGCAGAGATGGAAGGAGAGAGAGGGAGTGACAGGGAGGGAATGACAGATGGAAAGACAGAGAGAGGGAGACAGTGGTAGAAGGAGAGAGAGGGAGAGACAGAGAGGGAAAGACAGATGGAGAGACAGAGAGAGGTGCAGAGATGGAAGGAGACAGAGGGAGAGACAAGGAGGGAAAGACAGATGGATGGACAGAGAGAGAGACAGAGAGAAAAGGAGAGAGAGGGAGTGTCAGGCAGGGAAGGATGGATGGACAGATGGAGGGATTGACAGAGAGAGAAAGAGATGGAAGGAGAGAGAGGGAGAGACAGAGAGGGAAAGACAGATGGAGGGACAGAGAGAGAGGCAGAGACAGAGAGAGAAGGAAAGATTGGGAGAGGCAGAGAGGGAAAGGCAGATGGAGGGACAGAGAGAGAGAGAGAGAGGCAGAGATGGAAGGAGAATGAGGGAGTGACAGGGAGGGAAAGACAGATGGAAAGACAGAGGGAGAGAGACAGTGAAAGAAGGAGAGAGAGGGAGAGACAGAGAGGGAAAGACAGATGGAGAGACAGCGAGAGAGGCAGAGATGGAAGTACAGAGAGGGAGTGATGGGGAGGGAAAGACAGATGGAGAGACAGTGATAGAAGGAGAGAGAGGGAGAGACAGAGATTGAAGGAGAGAGAGGGAGTGACTGGGAGGGAAAGAGAGATGGAGAGATAGAGAGAGAGAGACAGAGAGGGAAAGACAGATGGAGGGACAGAGAGAGAGACAGAGAGAGAGGCAGAGACAGAGACAGAAGGAGAGATTGGGAGAGACAGAGAGGGAAAGGCAGTTGGAGAGACAGAGAGAGGTGCAGAGATGGAAGGAGACAGAGGGAGAGACAGGGAGGGAAAGACAGATGGATGGACAGAGAGAGAGACAGAGAGAGAAGGAGAGAGAGGGAGTGTCAGGGAGGGAAAGACAGATGGATGGACAGAGAGAGAGACAGAGAGAGAAGGAGAGAGAGGGAGTGTCAGGCATGGAAGGACGGATGGACAGATGGAGGGATTGACAGAGAGAGAAAGAGATAGAAGGAGAGAGAGGGAGAGACAGGGAGGGAAAGACAGATGGAGAGACAGAGAGAGGTGCAGAGATGGAAGGAGACAGAGGGAGAGACAGGGAGGGAAAGACAGATGGATGGACAGAGAGAGAGACAGAGAGAGAAGGAGAGAGAGGGAGTGTCAGGGAGGGAAAGACAGATGGATGGACAGAGAGAGAGACAGAGAGAGAAGGAGAGAGAGGGAGTGTCAGGCATGGAAGGACGGATGGACAGATGGAGGGATTGACAGAGAGAGAAAGAGATAGAAGGAGAGAGAGGGAGAGACAGAGAGGGAAAGGCAGTTGGAGAGACAGAGAAAGAGAGAGAGGCAGAGATGGAAGGAGAGAGAGGGAGTGACAGGGAGCCAAGGACAGATGGAAAGACAGTGAGAGAGACAGTGATAGAAGGAGAGAGAGGGAGAGACAGAGATTGAAAGAGTGAGAGGGAGTGACTGGGAGGGAAAGAGAGATGGAGAGATAGAGAGAGAGAGACAGAGATAGAAGGAGAGAGAGGGAGAGACAGAGAGGGAAAGGCAGTTGGAGACAGAGAGAGAGAGAGGGGCAGAGATGGAAGGAGAGAGAGGGAGTGACAGGGAGGGAATGACAGATTCAAAGAGAGAAAGAGAGACAGTGGTAGAAGAAGAGAGAGGGAGAGACAGAGAGGGAAAGACAGATGGAGAGAGAGAGAGAGAGGCAGAGATGGAAGGAGACAGAGGGAGTGACAGCGAGGGAAAGACAGATGGACGGACAGAGAGAGAGACAGAGAGAGAAGGAGAGAGATGGAGTGTCAGGCAGGGAAGGACGGATGGACAGATGGAGGGATTGACAGAGAGAGACAGAGATAGAAGGACAGAGAGGGAGAGACAGAGAGGGAAAGACAGATGGAGGGACAGAGAGAGAGGCAGAGACAGAGAGAGAAGGAGAGATTGGGAGAGACAGTGAGGGAAAGGCAGTTGGAGAGACAGAAAAAGAGAGAGAGGCAGAGATGGAAGGAGAGAGAGGGAGTGACAGGGAGGGAAGGACAGATGGAAAGACAGTGAGAGAGACAGTGATAGAAGGAGAGAGAGGGGGAGACAGAGATTGAAAGAGTGAGAGGGAGTGACTGGGAGGGAAAGAGAGATGGAGAGATAGAGAGAGAGAGACAGCGATGGAAGCAGAGAGGGGAGAGACAGAGAGGGAAAGACAGATGGAGGGACAGAGAGCGAGGCAGAGACAAAGAGAGAAGGAGAGATTGGGAGAGACAGAGAGGGAAAGGCAGTTGGAGAGACAGAGCGAGAGAGAGAGTGGCAGAGATGGAAGGAGGGAGAGGGAATGTCAGGAAGGGAAAGACAGATGGAAAGACAGAGAGAGAGAGACAGTGATAGAAGGAGAGAGAGGGAGAGACTGGGAGGGAAAGACAGATGGAGGGACAGAGAGAGAAGGAGAGAGAGGGAGTGACACGGGGGGAAAGACAGATGGAGGGACGGTGAGAAAGTGAAGGAGGGAGAGGGAGAGATAGAGAGGAGGAGAGTGGGAGTGACAGCAAGGGTAAGACAAATGGTGGAACAGAGAGAGAGACAGAGATAGAAGGAGAGAGAGGGAGTGACACGGGGGGAAAGACAGATGGAGGGACAGAGAGAGAGAGAGAGACAGAGAGACAGAGAGAGAGGCAGAGATAGAGAGAGAAGGAGAGTGTGGATGAGACAGAGAGGGAAAGGCAGTTGGAGAGACAGAGCGAGAGAGAGAGAGGCAGAGATGGAAGGAGAGAGAGGGAGTGACAGGAAGGGAAAGACATATGGAAAGACAGAGAGAGAGAGACAGAGATAGATGGAGAGAGAGGGAGAGACAGAGAGGTAAAAACAGATGGATGGACAGAGAGACTGAGAGGCAGAGATGGAAGGAGAGAGAGGGAGAGACAGAGAGGGAAAGACAGATGGTGGGACAGAGAGAGAGAGAGAGAGAGAGAGAGAGAAAGGGAGAGAAATGGAGTCACAGGGAGGGAAGGACAGATGGAGAGATAGAGACAGAGATAGAAGGAGAGAGACGGAGTGATGGGTGGGGTGTGGGAAGACAGATGGAGGGACAGGGAGAGAGGCAGGGATAGAACGAGTGAGAGGGAGTGATAGGGAGGGAAATTCACAAGGAAAGACAGAGAGAAAGACAGAGATAGGAGAGAGTGGGAGTGACAGGGAGGGAAAGACGGATGGAGGGACAGAGTGAGAGAGGAGGAGAGAGAGGGAGTGACAGAGAAGGAGAGAGGGGTTAGAGGAAAAAACAGATGGAGAGACAGAGAGATACAGAGATAGAAGGAGAGAGAGGGAGTGTCAGGGAGGCTAAGACAGATAGAGGGACAGACTGAGAGACAGAGAGAGTGATGGAGTGACAGGGAGGGAAGGACTGATGGAGGGATAGAGAGAGAGAGAGAGATAGAAGGACATAGAGGGAGTGACAGAAAGGGAAAGACTGATGGAGAGACAGAGAGAGGCAGAGATGGAAGGAGAGAGAGAGGGAGTGATAGAAAGGGAAAGACAGATGGAAAGACAGAGAGAGAGAGTAAGGGAGAGAAAGGGAGAGAAGGAGAGAGATGGAGTGACAGAGAGGGAAGGATAGATGGAGGGATAGAGAGCGAGAGACATAGATAGGAGAGAGAGGAAGTGACAGGTGGTGGGGGGGGGGGGGAATACAGATGGAGGGACCGAGAGAGAGAGAAGGAGAGAGAGGGATAGACAGAGAGAAGGAGAGAGGGATTGGCAGAGAGCGAAAGACATTTGGAGGAACAGAGAGCGAGACAGAGATAGAAGGAGAGAGAGGTAGTGACCGAGAGGGAAAGACAGATGGAGGGACAGAGAGAGAGGCAGAGACAGAGAGATGGAGAGAGAGGGAGAGACAGAAAGGGAAAGTCAGATGGAGAGACAGAGAGAGAGAGAGACACACAGATAGAAGGAGAGAGAGGGAGAGACAGAGAGGAAAAGGCAGATGGAGGGGCACAGAGAGAGAGATTAAGATAGAGCGACAGAGAGAGAGATAGAAGGAGAAAGACATAGAGATAGAGAGGGAAAGACAGAAGGAGGGACAGAGAGAGAGACAGAGAGAGTGGCAGAGACAGAGGTAGATGGAGAGAGAGTGAGTGTCAGGAGGAGGGGGAGAGTGAGATAGAGGGGGGAGAGACAGATAGAGGGAGAGAGACAGATAGAGGGAGAGAGACAGACAGATAGATGGAGAGACAGACAGATAGAGGGAGAGACAGACAGATAGAGGGGGAGAGTGAGATAGAGGGGGAGAGTGAGATAGAGGGGGAGAGTGAGAGAGACGGGCAGAGGGAGAGAGACGGGCAGAGGGAGAGAGACGGGGAGAGGGAGATATAGGGGGCAGAGGGGGGAGAGGGAGATGTAGGGGGAGAGTGAGATAGAGGGGCAGAGTGAGATAGAGGGGCAGAGGGAGAGAGAGGGGGGAGAGGGAGATATAGGGGGAGAGGGAGAGATTGGGGGTATGTGAGATAGTGGGGGGAGAGACAGATAGAGGGGACGAGTGAGATAGAGGGGGGAGTGAGATAGAGGGGTAAAGGGAGAGAGAGGGGCAGAGGGAGAGAGAGGGGCAGAGGGAGAGAGACGGGGAGAGGGAGATATAGGGGGCAGATGGGGGAGAGGGAGATATAGGGGGAGAGGGAGATATTTGGGGTGTGTGAGATAGAGGGCGAGAGACAGATTGAGGGGGAGTGGGAGATAGAGGGGGAGAGGGAGATAGGGTGGAGAGGGAGAGAGAGCGGGAGAGGGAGAGAGGGAGATAGAGGGGGAGAGACAGATAGAGGGGGAGAGGGAGATAGAGGGTGTGTGTGAGATAGAGGGGGAGAGGGAGATAGAGGGTGTGTGTGAGATAGAGGGGGTGTGGGAGATAGAGGGGGAGAGGGAGATAGAGGGGGAGAGGGAGATAGAGGGGGGAGAGACAGATAGAGGGAGAGAGGGAGATAGAGGGGGAGAGGGAGATAGAGGGGGGAGAGTGAGATAGAGGGGGAGAGTGAGATAGAGGGGAAGAGTGAGATAGAGGGGGGGGTGAGGGAGAGTGAGCGGGTGAGGGAGATAGAGGGGGATTGGGAGATAGAGGGGGAGAGGGAGATAGAGGGTGTGAGGGAGATAGAGGGTGTGAGGGAGATAGAGGGGGAGAGGGAGATAGAGGGGGAGAGGGAGATAGAGGGGGGAGAGACAGATAGAGGGAGAGAGGGAGATAGAGGGGGAGAGGGAGATAGAGGGGGGAGAGTGAGATAGAGGGGGAGAGTGAGATAGAGGGGAAGAGTGAGATAGAGGGGGGGGTGAGGGAGAGTGAGCGGGTGAGGGAGATAGAGGGGGATTGGGAGATAGAGGGGGAGAGGGAGATAGAGGGTGTGAGGGAGATAGAGGGTGTGAGGGAGATAGAGGGGGGAGAGGGAGATAGAGGGTGGAGACGGAGATAGAGGGTGGAGACGGAGATAGAGGGGGAGAGATGGATGGGGTAGAGGGTGGTGAACCTGTGGAATTCTCTACCGCAGAAGGCAGTGGAGGCCAAGTCATTAAATATATTCATGGAGGAGAGAGATATATTTCTTAATGTCAAAGGGATCAAGGGGTATGGGGAGAAAGTGGGAACAGGGTACTGAATTAGACCATCGGTCATGATCTTTATTGAATGACGGAGCAGGCCCAAAGGGCCGAATGGCCTGCTCCTGCTCCTATTTTCTATGTTTCTATGAGAGAGGCGGATTGAGAGAGGGAGAGAGAAGGAGAAACAGAGAGAGGAGGACAGATAGAGATGGAGCAAGGTGACCCTGATATTCTCTCTCTCACACACACACACACATCCAGACACACACAGACATAAAGGGACAGACAGAGACACACACACACACACCAACACACACAGACACAGACACACACACACACAGACACACACAGACAGATTTTACAATCCACACGGATGTCAGTAAAAATGACCAGCAGAACCTCAGTAACAATCCCCAGTGTCTGCCCAGTCCTGAGAGAGACAGAGAGAGAGATAGGGCAGTGACAGAGAAAGACAGTGAAAGAGGGAGGACAAAACAGCTTGTGGGAGAAACTTTACATTTCTTTGTGTTCCACAGATTTTATTAAATGTTGAAAGGGACTGGACACTGGAAAAGCTGTCAACACACAACAACAACACTGAGAGACTTTAGATGTGAGGGAAGGGGAGACACACTTTAAAATCCACACTGATGTCAGTAAAAATCCCCAAACACAACCTCAGTAACAATCCCCATTATCTGCCCAGTCCTGTATTGTGGGTTTCTTCTTTGGCCTCCTTATCTCGGGAGACAATGGGTAAGTGCCTGGAGGTGGATCAGTGGTGTTTGGAGCAGCGCCTGGAGTGGCTATAAAGGCCAATTCTAGAGTGACAAGCTCTTCTTCCACAGGTGCTGCAGAGAAATGTGATTGTCGGGGCTGTTACACAGTTGGCTCTTCCCTTGCGCCTCTGTCTTTTTTGTGGGTTTAGTGTGAGGGTTTGAGGGGGGAGGTTTGGATCAGTGTTTGATATTTTGAAACTGCAGGGAAAGAATTAAAGGTTTAAAATGAACTAAGAGATGTCTGAAAGCATTGCTGTGCTGGGATTAACATATCAATGGACTGTAAAAGTCAGGAAGGTCCTGTCCTGGGATTAACATATCAATGGACTGTAAAAGTCAGGAAGGTCCTGTCCTGGGATTAAAATATCAATGGACAGGCCCCCTCCCCCGCCCCCCGAGGCAGGAGATTGAGAGACAGCCCAACATGTCAAACGCTCAAGGGGTGGAGTTTGCAAACAGCTCACTCAGGATATAAACTGGGTTTGAAGATCTCAGTTCCAATCACAAAACCCACCTTTCACTCTCTGTCTGCAGAGAGTGGACACATTCCCCAGTCTGATTCAGTGTGTGTGTCTGTGTATCTGTGTTTGTGCTCTCTCTGTCTCAATCTGCTTTATAACTGTGATTTGATTGTATTTGAATATTGCTGATTGTCTGTGTAACTGAGAGAGGAAACTCTGGGCTCTTGCTATGCAATTTTGTTTAAAAATGTCTTCGCTTTGTATTTTAATCCAATTTTCTTCTTTTTTCCCCTGAGGAATTTTCATTCTGAAAACTGCATGGTGAAGGTGAAAAGAGGGAAAGTTTGGGACGAGGAATCCTTGGACAGGAGCTTCCTCCAGAGGGGACGGACTGAGGCCTTGTCCACAGGCTGCACCGAAAGGGCCCACGTGAGTTGTGTCTGTTTATTAGCCTGAGGTTTAATTTCCTCTCTGGGGCCCTGGGTTAACCATTTCATGTTGGATTGGGGCTCCTGGTGTTTTATACAGATTGAAAGGCTGGGGTTAAAGGAGCAGCCCCAGGAGGGAGTCCCATTTGCCCCTTGCTCCTTCCAGCCCTGTCTGTGAGGTTTGCTGGTGTTTTGGTCAATGCTATGAAGCTAACAGTTAAATAAGATGCACAGTGCCCATTTTAATTCATTTTACTGTAGGTCTGAGCTTTCTCTCTGTCTCCACCTTCTTTCCCTGTGTCTCTATCTCCCCCCATGCTTTCTCTTCTCTGTCTCGGTTTCACACTCACCTTCTCCAATTAAACCTTTAATAAATTTAACTAAAAACATGCCACACACAGCAATGTGATTTGTCGTTATTTGAAATGGTGAGACAAAATCAGCAGCTTGTTCCCAGTTTAAAGAGGGATTTGCTCTTTCTGGGGACTGAAATCTGGCTATTATCACATTGCTGCTTGTGGGATCTTGCTGTGCTTATAGCGCCCTCCAGCATTTTGTCCATGACAACAGTTTAAAATTCAGCTTCCTGAGGGTCTGAATGTGAATTTCTCTGTGTTTTTACAAGAATTTTATAATAATTACAAGAGCTGAACGTGAAGCTGGATAAAGACTTGTTCTAAGTTTAAAGATGGAGTTTAGCATTTTCTGAGGACTGTGATGGGATATCTGGCTATGATCACATTGTGGGATCCTGCTGTGCATACATTCTCTGCATCAATTCCTTCATCCAACACTGAGGCAGAAACAGATGGAGAGAAAGAGAGGGAGAGTGAGTAACAGCTGGAGGTGGCAGGTTAAAACAGGCAGAGTGTGTGTGAGGGAGCGAATGCAGTGAAAGATGGAGAAAGACAGAGAGAGAGAGAGAGAGAGAGAGAGAGAAATCCACACTCAAAAGCTTGGTACACTGAATATTGAAGTGTCACCATTGCTGGGATCTTTCTGTGCACTAAAAACAGATTATCTGCATAATTGCATTATCTGAAGGTTTGGAATTAAAGTCCTGAGCTTGAAGCCGGTATAATTCCCGAGTAATGATGGTGTTTTGGGCAGTGCCGTGAATTTGAGGGTGAAATGAAATTGTGGGCTCTTGCTGTGCACAAATGGCATTCAGTGTTTCCAACATTGCAACAGTGACGAACACTTTAACAAACAATTCACTGAGTGTCAAATGTTCCCGATTCATTTCAGTTCATTTGACTGAAGTTCTGAGTTTCGATTTCTCTCTCTGTCTCTCTCTTTAAACCTTTAATAGTTAAAAACACACACAGCTGTGTGATTTGTTGTTGTTTTCAATGGTGAGACAGAAATATTTCACAGCTATTTTCAGTCAACATTACATATGAGATAGAGGGACAAGAACAGATATGGACAAAGAGAAAGAGAGACAGGGGACGAATGTGACAGGAACAGAGAGAGATACAGAGACAGACACACACACACACACACACACAGAGGTGGAGGTTGCTGTCACAATCCTTTTATCCTCTGGTTTATTAACTGTGATTTGTTTGTATTTGGGTGTTGCTGAGAGAGTGTCTGTGTAACCGAGGGCAATTCCTGGGCTCTTGCTGTGCTATTTTGTTTAACAATGCCTTTTCATCAATTTTCTCTCCCCCACCCTCTTGCCTTAGGAAATTTCTTTCTGAAAACTGCACGGTGAAGGTGAAAAGAGGGAAAGTTTGGGACGAGGAATCCTTGGACAGGAGCTTCCTCCAGAGGGGACGGACTGAGGCCTTGTCCACAGGCTGCACCCAAAGGGCCCACGTGAGTTGTGTCTGTTTATTAGCCTGAGGTTTAATTTCCTCTCTGGGGCCCTGGGTTAACCATTTCATGTTGGATTGGGGCTCCTGGTGTTTTATACAGATTGAAAGCCTGGGGTTAAAGGAGCAGCCCCAGGAGGGAGTCCCATTTGCCCCTTGCTCCTTCCAGCCCTGTCTGTGAGGTTTGCTGGTGTTTTGGTCAATGCTATGAAGCTAACAGTTAAATAAGATGCACAGTGCCCATTTTAATTCATTTTACTGTAGGTCTGAGCTTTCTCTCTGTCTCCACCTTCTTTCCCTGTGTCTCTATCTCCCCCCATGCTTTCTCTTCTCTGTCTCGGTTTCACACTCACCTTCTCCAATTAAACCTTTAATAAATTTAACTAAAAACATGCCACACACAGCAATGTGATTTGTCGTTATTTGAAATGGTGAGACAAAATCAGCAGCTTGTTCCCAGTTTAAAGAGGGAGTTTTGCACTTTCTGGGGACTGAACTCTAGCTTTTATCACATTGCAGCTCGTGGGATCTTGCTGTGCATCTCGTGCCCTTAAGCATTTCCTGCACAGTAATGAGGACACTTTAAAATTCACCTTCCTGAGGGTGTAGTGTGGATTTCTCTGTTTTCTCTCCATCTTCCTCTGCTTTTCTCTCCCCCGCACTTTCTCTATTTTAACCATTAATCAATAGGTGCCACAATGTGTGCACAGCAAGATCCCACAGGCAGCAATATGATGATATACAGATAATGTGTTTTCAGTGATGTAAGTTTCGGGATCGCAGAGGGAGGGACTTTCCTGCAGCGGCTAAGTGGTTAGTACCGCAGCCTCACAGCTCCAGCATCCCAGGTTGGGTTCTGGGTACTGCCTGTGCGGAGTTTGCAAGTTCTCCGTGTGGGTTTCCTCCGGGTGCTCTGGTTTCCTGCCACATGCCAAAGACTTGCGGGTCGATAGGTAAATTGGCCATTATAAAAATTGCCCCTCGTGTAGGTAGGTGGTCGGAGAATTGAGGGAAGGTGGGGATGTGAGAGGGGGAAAAATGGCATTAATGTAGGATTAGTATAAATGGGTGGCTGATGGTCAGTGTTGGGCCGAAGGGCCTGTTTTAGTGCTGTATCTCTCTATGAATCGAATGTGACGTGTGGTTATTTTAAACGGTGACAGAAACATTTCAGCGGACGTTTCAATCTAGATTAAATCCCAGATCGAGAGAAAAAGAAACAGATGTGGATGGGGTGCAGGGGGGAGGGAGCAGGAGAAAGACAGGGGGAGGGGTGTTTGAGATTTTCAAACTGCAGGAATGTCCCTCCCTCTGATTTCTCGAAACTTCCATCACTGAAAACAGATTATCTGCATATTAGCATATTGTTGCCTTTGGGATCTTGCTGTGCACAGATTGCCTACAGGTTTCCTGCATTGTAACAGTGAGGACCACTTTAAAAATTAGTTCATTGATTCTCAACTGCTCCTGAGGGCCAATAATTACAAGAGCTGAACGTGAAGCTGTATAAAGGCTTGCGAAAAGTTTAAAGATGGAGTTCAGCATTTTCAGAGGACTGTGATAGGATATCTGGCTATGATCACATTGTGGGATCCTGCTGTGCATACATTCCCTGCATCAATTCTTACATTACAACACTGAGGCAGGAACAGATGGAGAGAAAAAGAGGGAGAGAGAAACAGCTGGAGGTGGCAGGTAAATCAGAGAGAGAGAGAGAGAGAGACAGGCGGAGTGTGGATGAGGGAGGGAAGGCAGGGAAAGATGGAGAAAGACAGAGAGAGAAATCCACACTCAAAATCTTGGTCAACTGAATTTTGAAGTGTCACCATTGCTGGGATCTTGCTGTGCACAGCTTGCCTGCAGAATTCCCTGCATTGTGACAGTGAGTGCATTTTAGAAGTGAATTCATTGTGTGTAAAGCTCTCCTGAAGGCCTGGAATTTAAGTCCGGAGCTTGAAGCCGGTATAATTCCCGAATAATGCTGGTGTTTTGGGCAGTGACGTGAATTTCTCTCTCTCTCTCCATCTGTCTCTCTGAATGAGAGTAACAGGAGGGAGAGAGATGCAGGAGAGTGAGGGAAACATGGAGGGAATCAAGAGGGGGCGGAGAAGGGGTAGCCCACTGTTATCAGACTGCTGCTTGTGGGATCTTGCTGTGCATCAATGGCCGACAGCATTTCCAACGTTGCAACAGTGACGAGCACTTTAAAAATTGATTCATTGAGTGTCAAATGCTTCTGTGAATCAGCAATGAAATGGGTGAAATGTGAAGGTTTGTAAAGGCTTGTTCTCATTCCCGAATATTGCTGGTGTTTTAGGCTGTGGGCTGAATTTGACAGTGAAATGAAACACCGGGGGACCATTTGAATTCAGATTTTCAGGGATGGGAATGTGGATTTCTCTCTCTATCCTTCTACAGGAGAGGGGATGGGGGTCACCAGTGTTTGTGTGCTTTTACAATGAGGCAGAAACAGATGTAGAGAGACACACAGAGAGAAATAGAGAGAGAGAGGGAGAGAGAGAGACAGCAGGAAATGACAGAGTAAACACATCTACACTTCCCAGTCTCTGGCTCTGTGTCAGGGGATGTGTTTGTAAGTCACTGAGAGATTGTTTTATGTCAGTGAGTTGGAGAGAGAGTCCTGGGCTCTCGCTGTGTTTTATTTCTGTGCAAAAATGCTTTGCTTTGTTTGAATCAATTTTATTTCTCTTATTCCCAAGGAGAATCTTTTCGGAAGCTGCAGCTGTGATGATGCAGAGGGAGAATCTTTTGGCCACGTGGAATTCTCCGACAAGAGCTTTAACCGGAGAGGGAAAGTAATAATAAAAATATATTTGTCATTGTCAAATTAATTTCTAGATCCAGAAAAGAAGACTGTGTGATTTCGGGGCTGATAGAAAAACAAAGTGCTGGAAATGCTCAGTAATTCCAGAACAGTTTTTATTTCAGATTTCCAGCATCTGCAGTATTTTGATTTTGTGTTTTCGGGGGTCTGTGGATTTTATTTTAACCACAAGGGAGGGGGCTGGATGGTGCTCCGAAGGGAATAGTTTGGGAATCGCTGCTCCAGAACAGTCACTGTAATCCCATAGATTTCCCTCTCTCCATCTCTTGCTGCAACTTGTTCCCTGCACCTTCCTCTTTGTTCCTAACTCTGTTTCTTCACATCTTTAAATCCCTATCTCTGTATCTCTCAACATCCTTTCTATCTTTGCCTCTCTCTGGAGTCTCACAGGTTTCCATTGTCATTCTCTTTCTGCGACTCTCTGCATCTTTATCTGTCTCTCTCTCAGTCCATTTCTTCTCTCACTCACTTCCAAATCCCTGAATCTTTCCATCTCTGCTCCTCCTTTCCTGCAAGATTATCTCTGCATTTCCCTCCGACCTGTCCCGGGACACCCCTCTCCATTCTGTGAACACATCTTACTTTGTATCTCTGCCCCTCCACCTCTTTCTGTCTCTGCATATTCAGATGGTATTTAGATGGGGGTCTGTCCCCGGGGTTAGTATTTAGATGGGGGTCTGTCCCCGGGGTTAGTATTTAGATGGCGGTCTGTCCCCGGGGTTAGTATTTAGGTGGGGATCTGTCCCGGGGCGGGGGGTATTTAGATGGGGGCCTGTCCCTGGGGTTAGTATTTAGATGGGGGTCTGTCCCCGGGGTTAGTATTTAGATGGGGGTCTGTCCCCGGGGTTAGTATTTAGATGGGGGTCTGTCCCCGGGGTTAGTATTTAGATGGGGGTCTGTTCCCATCAGGTATTTGTAACAGGGGTATTATAAGGGTATAATTAGATGGGGGTCTGCCCCCGGGTGGGCTATCTAAATAGGGGTCAGTCCCCGGGGATTAATTTGGATGGGGGTCTGGATTTAGATGGGGGTCTGTCCCCGGGGTTAGTATTTAGATGGGGGTCTGTCCCCGGGGTTAGTATTTAGATGGCGGTCTGTCCCCGGGGATGTATTTAGATGGGGGTCTGTCCCCGGGGATTTATTTAGATGGGGGTCTGTCCCCGGGGTTAGTATTTAGATGGGGGTCTGTCCCCGGGGATGTATTGAGATGGGGGTCTGTCCCCGGGGATTTATTTAGATGGGGGTCTGTCCCCGGTGTTAGTATTTAGATGGGGGTCTGTCCCCGGGGTTAGTATTTAGATGGGGGTCTGTTCCAGTCAGGTATTTGTAATAGGGGTATTATAAGGGTATATTTAGATGGGGGTCTGTCCCCGGGGTTAGTATTTAGATGGGGGTCTGTCCCCGGGGTTAGTATTTAGATGGGGGTCTGTCCCGGGGGGGGGGGGGTATTTAGATGGGGGTCTGTCCCTGGGGTTAGTATTTAGATGAGGGTCTGTCCCCGGGGATGTATTTAGATGGCGGTCTGTCCCCAGGGATGTATCTAGATGGGGGTCTGTCCCCGGGGATGTATTTAAATGGGGGTCTGTCCCCGGGGATGTATTTAGATGGGGGTCTGTCCCTGGGGATGTATTTAGATGGGGGTCTGTCCCCGGCGGGGTATCTAGATGGGGGTCTGTCCCTGGGGGGGGGTATCCAGATGGGACTCGGTCCTGGGGGGGATATTTAGATGGGAGTCTGTTCCTGGGGGGGATATTTAGATGGGAGTCTGTTCCTGTGGGGGGTTATCGAGATGGGACTCGGTCCTGGGGAGGTATCTAGATGAGACTTGGTCCTGGGGGGTTATCTAGATGGGACTCGGTCCTGGGGGGTTATCTAGATGGGAGTCTGTTCCTGTGGGGGGTTATCGAGATGGGAGCCTGTTCCTGGGGGGGGTATCTAGATGGGGCTCGGTCCTGGGGGGGTGGTATCTAGATGGGAGTCTGTTCCTGGGGGGGTATCTAGATGGGACTCGGTCCTGGGGGGGGTATCTAGATGGGAGTCTGTTCCTGGGGGGGGTATCTAGATGGGACTCGGTCCTGGGGGGGGGTATCTAGATGGGACTCGGTCCTGGATGGGGATAATTAGATGGGGGTCTGTTCCTGGGGGGGGGTATCTAGATGGGAATCTGTTCCTGGGGGGGTATCTAGATGGGAGTCTGTTCCTGGGGGGGGGTATCTAGATGGGAGTCTGTTCCTGGGGGGGGGTATCTAGATGGGAGTCTGTTCCTGGGGGGGGGGGGGTATCTAGATGGGAGTCTGTTCCTGGGTGGGTATCTAGATGGGAGTCTGTTCCTGGGTGGGTATCTAGATGGGAGTCTGTTCCTGGATGGGGATAATTAGATGGGAGTCTGTTCCTGGGTGGGTATCTAGATGGGAGTCTGTTCCTGGATGGGGATAATTAGATGGGAGTCTGTTCCTGGGGGGGGTATCTAGATGGGACTCGGTCCTGGGGAGGTATCTAGATGAGACTTGGTCCTGGGGAGGTATCTATATGGGAGTCTGTACCTGTGGGGGGTTATCGAGATGGGAGCCTGTTCCTGGGGGGGTATCTAGATGGGACTCGGTCCTGGGGGGGGGGCATCTAGATGGGAGCCTGTTCCTGGGGGGGTATCTAGATGGGAGACTGTTCCTGGGGGGGGGGGCATCTAGATGGGACTCGGTCCTGGGGGGGGTATCTAGATGGGAGTCTGTTCCTGTGGGGGGTTATCGAGATGGGAGCCTGTTCCTGGGGGGGGTATCTCGATGGGACTCGGTCCTGGGGGGGGGGCATCTAGATGGGAGTCTGTTCCTGGGGGGGTATCTAGATGGGGCTCGGTCCTGGGGCGGGGGGGGGGGGGGTATCGAGATGGGAGTCTGTTCCTGTGGGGGGTTATCGAGATGGGAGTCTGTTCCTGGGGGGGTATCTAGATGGGACTCGGTCCTGGGGGGGGGGGGTATCTAAATGGGAGTCTGTTCCTGGGGGGTTATCTAGATGGGACTCGGTCCTGGGGGGGGTATCTAGATGGGAGTCTGTTCCTGTGGGGGGTTATCGAGATGGGAGCCTGTTCCTGGGGGGGTATCTAGATGGGACTCGGTCCTGGGGGGGGCATCTAGATGGGAGTCTGTTCCTGGGGGCGTATCTAGATGGGGCTCGGTCCTGGGGCGGGGGGGGGTATCGAGATGGGAGTCTGTTCCTGTGGGGGGTTATCGAGATGGGAGTCTGTTCCTGGGGGGGGGTATCTAGATGGGACTCGGTCCTGGGGGGGGGGGGGTATCTAAATGGGAGTCTGTTCCTGGGGGGTTATCTAGATGGGACTCGGTCCTGGGGGGGGTATCTAGATGGGAGTCTGTTCCTGGGGGTGGTATCTAGATGGGAGTCTGTTCCTGGGGGGGTATCTAGATGGGACTCGGTCCTGGGGGGGGGGTATCTAGATGGGACTCGGTCCTGGATGGGGATAATTAGATGGGAGTCTGTTCCTGGGGGGTTATCTAGATGGGAGTCGGTCCTGGGGGGGGGGTATCTAGATGGGAGTCTGTTCCTGGGGGGGGGTATCTAGATGGGACTCGGTCCTGGATGGGGATAATTAGATGGGGGTCCGTTCCTGGGTCTGGTGATAGTGAGGGTATTAGATGGGGGTCAGTTAACTTGAGATATCAGATAGGGGTCTGTAGATGAGGATTATTTAGATTTGGTGGGGGTCTGTACAAAACGGAAATGTTGTGTGGGGGGGAGAAATATTGCAGGGGATAAAATTTACATCGTGGATATAAATTGCGGTTGGAGGAAATTTAGTGGGGGGGAAATAATTGCAGAGGAGGGGGAAATAATTGCGGGGGTGAAATAAGTGCGGGGGTGTAAATAAGTGCGGGGGTGGAAATAATTGCGGGGGGGGGATATATTGCGGGGGGGGGATATATTGCGGGTGGGGATATATTGCGGGGGAAATAATTGCGGGGGAGGGATAAATTGTGGGGGGGATCAATTGCGGGGGGGGGGAAATAATTGCGGGGGGGATTAATTGCGGGGGGGGATAAATTTCGGGGGGGGGATAAATTTCGGGGGGGGAATTATTGCGGGGGGGGAAATTATTGCGGGGGGGGAATTATTGCGGGGGGGGGGGAATTATTGCAGGGGGGGACCTGCAGAACAAGGCACTTGAGGCACTTGAGGTGTAAATTTGTGCATATCCAAACCTCTTTTGCACGTTTTAATGTGTTCTGCCTCAACTGCCAGGCAGTGAATTCAAGACCACCACCACCCTGCGGGTTAAAAACAATCTTTCCTCGTCTCCCTTCTATTTTTTCTACCAATCACTTCAAATCTATGCCCCCTCGTCGTTGACCTCGCTGTTAACGTGAAAAGTCCCTTCACCTTCACTCTATGCAGGCTCCTCAAAATGTTGTTCATTTCAATCAGATCTCACCTCAGCCTTCTCTATTCCAAGGAGAAGAACTCCAGCCTATCCAATCTTTACTCTTAGCTGCATTTTTTCAGTCCTGGCAATATCCTCGTAAATCTCCTCTGTACCTTCTCTAGTGCAATTACATCCTTTCTGTAATGAGACGACCAGAACTGCATACAATACTCAAGTTGTGGCCCAACCAATGAGTTATACAGTTCCAGCATAACCTCCCTGCTCGATATTCTATACCTCAGCCAACAAAGGAAAGGATTCCATATGCCTTCTTAACCACATTATCAACCTGTTTTGCTCCCTTCAGGGATCTGTAACCATTCACTCCCATGTCCCTCACTTCTTTTGAATTTCTCAGTGTTTTCTCTTTATTCATGCATTTCTTTGCCTTGTTCGACCTCCCCCAGTGCATCACCTCACACTTCTCCAGGTTGAATTTCATTTGCCACTTTTCTGCCCATCTGACCAGACCACCAATATCTTCCTGCAGCCCACAGCTACCGTCCTCGCTATCTACAACACGGCGAATCTTTGTGTCATCTGCCAACTTCTGGATCATGTACCGCATATTTATGTGTGAATCATCAATATATACCACAAAAAAGCAGGGTATCGAGCACTCAGCCCTGCGGAATGCCACTGGAAACAGCCCTCCAGTCACTGAAACACCTGTCAACAATTACACTTTGTTTGCTGCCATTGAGCAATTTTAGTGTCCAACTTGCTGCATTTCCTGGATCCCATAGGGTTTTATTTCTTTTAACCAGTCTGTCATGTGGGACCTTGTCAAAAGCCTTGCTAAATTCCATGTAGACCACATCAACTGCACTAACTTCATCTGCCTTGAATTGTAATATCCCCTTGAAAAGCAAAAGACTCTCACATTACAAAAGCTCCGTACAAGATGTTTTGCAATGCGATTGTCACTTTCAAGGCAACATCCTTAGCCACTTGCAGTGCAACATGTATTTGCAGTGTCATAACCTCTTGAAAAGCAAAAGCAATGTAAGTTAAATGAAAGTACAAAACGAGCTTGCAAAGCAATATGAACATACCAATTAGAAGCAGAATTAGGCCACTTGGCCCCTCAGGCCTGCTCCACCATTCAACAAGATGGTAGCTGATCTGATTGTGACCTCAACTCCACATTCCTGCCTACCCCAATAACCATTCATCACATTGATTATCATAAATCTTTCTACTTCTGCCTTAAAATATTAAAGGACTCTACTTCAACGGAGTTCCAAAGACTCATGACCGTCTGAGAGAAAAAATAAATCTCCTTATCTCTGTTTTGAATACACAATCCCTCATTATTCAACAGTGACCCCTTTGTTATAATTGCTCCCACAAGGGAAAACATCCTTTCCACATCCACCCTGTCAAGACGTCTCAGAATCTTATATGTTTCAATCACGTCGCCTCTTATTCTTCTCATCTCCAGTGGATAAAAGCCTAGGCTGTGCAGTATTTCGTCACAAGACAACCAGCCCATTCAAGGTATTACTTGTGCAAAACATCTTTGAACTGCTGCCAACATATTTGCATCCTTCCTTAAATTAGGAGACGAATACTATACACAGTACTCTAGATGTGGTCTCACGAATGTTCTGTATTACTGAAGCATAATCTCCCGACTGTTGAATTCAATTCCCGTTGCAATAATTGACAACATTCTATTCATGTGCCTATTTACTTGCATGCTAACCTTTTACAATTCATGCACGAGGGCACCAAGATCCCTCTGCATCTCAGAACTTAGTAATCTCACAGCATTTAGATAATATGTTTCTATTTTATATTCCTCCTGCACAAAAATGGAAAATTTCACATTTTCCAACATTATATTCCAGTTGCCAGATCTTTGTCCACTCACTTAACTTATCTATATCCCTTTGTAACCTCCTCATTCTCTCTTCACAGCTTACTTTTCCACCTATCTTTGTGTCATCAGAAAATTGAGCAACCATACTTTCGGTCCATTTATCCAAGTAACTTATACAAATTCCAAATGTTGAGGCCCCAACACTGATCCCTGTGGTTCACCACTCGCTGGATCTTGCCAACCAGAATATGACCCATTTATGTCTTTTTTCTTTTTCATGTTAGCTAGCCAGTCTTTTATCCATGTCAATATGTTACCCGCTGCACGATTAACATTCTCAAAATCTAAGTACTGTGTATCCAGCAGTCCCCCTTTATCCACAGCACATGCTATTCTTCTTAAGAGCTCCATAACATTGGTTAAACATGATGTCCCTTTTACTAAAACGTCTTGACTCTGCCTGATTTACCTTGATTTTTTCTAAGTGCCCTGTTATAACATCTTCTAACATTTTCCCTGTGACAGATGTTCAACTCACTGGTCTGTAGATTTTTGCTTTCTCTCTCTCTTCCTTTTTGAATAAAGGTGTTAGATTTGCTACTTCTAATCGAATGGAACCTTCCCCAAATATGCGAAATTTTGGAAAACTAAAACCAACGTATGAAACCACTTGGTCTGCATCCAGGGAGAAGACTCGGAGGGCGGAATTCCGGACCGGTAAGTATAAAAAACTTACCTCTGGGGGAAAAAAACAGAAAAAGTGACGTCACAGAAAAGCTGCGACAGGTAGGGAATTTGTACTGAATTTAAAAATAAAACATTGATAAAAATTGATTAAAACCCTAATTAACTAATTAATAAGTAGAGTACCTAAACCAGAAGGAGATTACTGTATTTCGACAGCATTTAACACTTATAGTAGGAATCTAGCACTAAGGACCATATAGTTAATTATAACAATTTAGCAAGGATTTAATACGTATTTATTTATTTTAAATTAATTTCCAGGGTTCTGGACGACTACATCTGCAGGAAGTGTACCCAGTTGCCGCTCCTCACAGACCGCATAGATCGCTTGGAGCAGCAACTGGATGTACTTAGGAGCATGCAGGTGGCAGAAAGCGTCATAGACAGGAGTTTTAGAGAAGTGGTTACACCCAAGAACCAGGCAGATACATGGGTGACCGCTAGAAGGGGCAGGCAGTCAGTGCAGGAATACCCTGTGGCGATCCACCTCTCTAACAAGTATACCGTTTTGGATACTGTTGGGGGGATGGCCTATCAGGGCAAAACAGCAGAAGCCAGAGCAGCGGCACTACGGGTGGCACTGTTGTTCAGCAGGGAGGGACAAAGCGCCGAAGAGCAATATCTATAGGCAGGGGCACAGATAGGCACTTCTGTGGACATGAAAGAGACTCCAGGATGGTATGTTGCCTCCCAGGTTTCAGGGTCAAGGATGTCTCTGAATGGACAGGGGGCATTCTGAAAGTGTAGGGTGAACAACCAGAGGTTGTGGTGCACTTCCGTTCCAACGGCATAGGCAGGAAGAGTGACGAGGTCCTGCAGGGGGAGTTTAGGGAGTTCGGTAGAAAGTTAAAAGACAGGACCTCGAGGGTTGTCATCTCCAGATTACTCCCTGTGCCTGAGGATGGAAATAGGAAGAAAGTGCAGCTAAGCACGTGGCTAACAGCTGGTGTAGAAGGGAGGGTTTCAGCTATCTGGACCATTGGGATCTCTTCAGGGACAGATGGGACCTGTACAAGAAGGACAGGTTGCATCTAAACAAGAGGAGCACAAATATCCTGGCTGCGAGGTTTGCTACAGTCACTCGGGAGCGTTTAACCTAGTCTGGCTGGTGGTGGGGGGGGGGGGGGGGGAGGGTGGGGGGTGGTGGGAACCAGAGCAATAGGACAGCAAGTGAAATAAATGAGGGGGAACTAGTAAATATGGCCAGTAAGACTAAGAGGAAGAGCAGGCAGGGAGATGTTGCTGAGCACAGCAGGACTGGTGGTCTGAAGTGCATTTGTTTCAATGCGAGAAGTATAACAGGTAAGGCAGATGAACTTAGAGCTTTGATTATTACTTGGAACTATGATGTTGTTGCTATTGCAGAGACTTGGTTGAGGGAAGGACAGGATTGGCAGCTAAATTTTCCAGGATTTAGAAGCTTCAGGCGGGATAGAGACCGTTGTGAAAGGGGTGGGGGAGTTGCATTACTGTTTAAGGAGAATATCACAGCTGTACTGCGGGAGGACACCTCGGAGGGGTCATGCGGCGAGGCAATATGGGTGGAGCTCAGGAATAGGAAGGGTGCATTCTCAATGTTGGGGTTTACTACAGGCCTCCCAACAGCCAGCGTGAGGTAGAGGAGCAGATATGTAGACAGATTTTGGGAAGATGTAAAGGTAACAGGGTTGTAGTGGTGGGTGATTTTAACTTCCCCTATATTGACTGGGACTCACTTAGTGCTAGGGGCTTGGATGGGGCAGAATGTGTAAGGAGCATTCAGGAGGGCTTCTTGAAACAATGTGTCAAAAGTCCAACTAGGGATGGGGCCATACTGGATCTGATATTGGGGGATGAGATAGGCCAACGTTGTCGATGTTTCAGTAGGGGAGCATTACGGGAAGAGTGACCATAATTCCGTAAGTTTTAAGGTAATTGTCGATAAGGATAAGAGTAGTCCTCAGGTGAAGTTGCTAAATTGGGGGAAGGCTAATTATAACAATATTAGGCAGGAACTGAAGAATTTAGATTGGGGGCGGCTGTAAATCAACATCTGACATGTGGGAGTCTTTCAAACGCTAGTTGATTAGAATCCAAGACCGGCATGTTCCTGTGAGGAAGAAGGATAAGTTTGGCAAGTTTCGGGAACCTTGGATAACGAGTGATATTGTAAGTCTCGTCAAAAATAAAAAAGAAGCATTCGTAAGGGCTGGAAGGCTAGAAACAGACGAAGCCCTTAAGGAATATAAAGGAAGTAGGAAGGAACTTAAGCAAAGAGTCAGTAAGGTTAAAAGGGGTCATGAAAAGTCATTGGCAAACAGGATTAAGGAGAATCCCAAGGCTTTTTGTACGGATATAAAGAGCAAGAGGGTAACCAGGGAAAGGGCTGGCCCTCTCAAGGTCAGAGGAGGGAATCTAAGTGTGGAGCCAGAGGAAATGAGCGAGGTACTAAATGAGTACTTTGCATCAGCATTCACGCAAAAGAATGACTTGATGGATGATGAGTCCAGGGAAGGGAGTGTAGATAGTCTGGGTCATGTCGTTATCAAAAAGGAGGAGGTGTTGGGTGTCTTGCAAAGCATTAAGATAAACATATTAGCGAGAGGCAACGTGGTTTTGTGAAGGGGAGGTCGTGCCTCATTAACTTGGTTGAAATTTTTGAGGGAGTGATGAAGGTGATTGATGAAGGAAGGGCAGTGAATGTTGTCTATTTGGACTTCAGTAAAGCCTTTGACAAGGTCCCTCATTGCAGATTGGTTCAAAAGGTGAAGTCACACGGATCAGAGGTGAGCTGGCAAGATGGATACAGAACTGGCTCAGTCACAGAAGACAGAGGGTAGCAGTGGAAGGGTGCTTTTCTGAATGGAGGAATGTGACTAGTGGTGTTCCGCAGGGATCAGTGCTGCGACCTTTGCTGTTTGTAGCGTATATAAATGATTTGGAGGAAAATGTAGCTGGGCTGATTAGTAAGTTTGCAGACGACACAAAGGTCGGTGGAGATGCGCATAGCGATGAGGATTGTCAGAGGATGCAGCAAGATATAGATTGGTTGGAGACTTGGGTGGAAAAATGGCTGACGGAGTTTAATCTGGACAAATGTGAGATAATGCATTTTGGAAGATCTATCACAGATGGGAAATATACAGTAAATGGCAGAACCCTTAGGGGTATTGACAGGCAGAGAGATCTGGGCGTACAGGTCCACAGGTCACTGAAAGTGGCAACCTATGTGGAAAAGGTAGTCAAGAAGGCATACGGCATGCTTGCCTTTATCGGTCTGTGCATAGAGTATAAAAATAGGCAAGTCATGCTGCAGCTGTACAGAACCTTAGTTCGGCCACACTTGGAATATTGCGTGCAATTCTGGTCACAATACAACCAGAAGGACGTGGAGGTTTTGGAGAGGGTACAGAAGAGGTTTTACAGGATGTTGCGGGTCTGGAGGCATTAGCTATGAGGAGAGTTTGGATAAGCTCGGATTGTTTTCACTGAAACGACGGAGATGGAGGGGCAACTTGATGGAGCTTTACAAAGTGATGAGTGGCATGGACCATTTGGATAGTCAGAAGCTTTTTCTCAGGGTGGAAGAGTCAGTTAATAGGGAACATAGGTTTAAGGTGTGAGGGGCAAATTTAGAGGGGATGTGCGACACAAGTTTTTTTACATAGAGGGTGATGAGTGCCTGGAACCTGCTGCTGGGGGAGGTCGTGGAAGCAGGTACGAAAGCGACGTTTAAGAGGCATCTTGGCAAATACATGAATAGGATGGGAATAGAGGGATACGGTCCCCGGAAGTGCAGAAGTTTTTAGTTTAGACAGGCATCAAGATCGGCGCCGGCTTGGAGGGCCGAGTGGCCTGTTCCTGTGCTGTACTGTTCGTTGTCTTTGTTCTCTAACCTCTGCACTACCTGATACTATTGAGATGGTACTGGTGTCCTCCACCATGAAAACTGAAGTAAAATACTGATTTAGTGTCTCTGCCATTTCTGTGTTCCCTTCTATTAGCTCCCCAGTCTCATCCTCCAACGGACCACCATTCACTTTAGCTGCTCTGTTTTATATGCATATAGAAGCTTTTGCTATCGTTTTTATATTTTGCGCTAATTTTCTTTCATAATGGGCCTTAGCACTTTGCATTACATTTTTAGTAACCCTTTGTTGATCTTTAAAAGATTTCCAGTCTTCCAGACTGCAACCAGCCTTTGTAATGTGGTATTCCTTAGTTTTTGTCTTTATGAAATCCTTAACTTCCTTGCTTTGCTGTTGATTTTTTTTTCCACCTCCTAGAATCTTTCTTCCTCTCTTGAATATATTTTACTTGGGATAAACTGAATAGCTCCTTAAACTTCTGCCACTGTTTGTCAGCTGCCCTACCAGATTCTATAAAGCTCAGCAATAAAGACGTCCACATTCTGACAGAGTTTTTGCTCTTGAAATAAAGTGTCACTTGTTTCCCTTTGCTTACTGACTGTTTCTTTCCTCTGCTCTCCTGGGGGATTCAGAAGGATTTTTGTTCATAGCTTGGCCATCTTCAGGAGGTTCCAGCTCCTCTGCAGCTGCTGTCCTGGAGAAATTAATTGTATTCAAAATCTTTCCCTCAGTTTGGAGACATGAGGAGAGACTGTTTACACTAGCAGATGGGAGAAACAAACAGACAGGGAGTTTTTCCTATCTGAAATTCACTGTCTGAAAGGTTTCTGAAAGTAGGTTCAATATTAACATTCAAAAGCCAATTGGATCAAAACATCAATTAATCTTCATTACAGTAGAGAAGATACCAACATAGAAAGAGATGTCATAACGTTAGTGATAAATAACTCAACACCACATATATGGAGTGTTTTATTTATGATTGTTTGAGCTTTATTTGATGCTGTTATTTCATTTTGCATTACCTTTAATCACAAAACATAATTTTCCCAACATGAACGAGTTTAACGTTACAAGTAAAAACAAGAAATGCTGGAACTACTCAGCAGGTCTGGCAGCATCTGTGAAAAGAGAAGCAGCGTTAACGATTCGGGTCAGTGACCCTTCTTCGGAACTGACAAATATTAGAAAAGTCACAGGTTATAAGCAAGTGAGGTGGGGTGGGGCAAGAGATAACAAAGGAGGTCTAGATTGGAACAGGCCACATAGCTGACCAAAAGGTCATGCAGCAAAGGCAAACAATATGTTAATGGTGTGTTGAAAGACAAAGCATTAGTACAGATTAGGTGTAAATACACTGATTATTGTACAGCAGCAAGTGCAAACCTGAAAAAAACAGTAGGTAAGCAAACTGAACAAACTGAGATGAAATGAAATAAATGCAAAAAAAAATTGTAAAAAATGTAAAAAAGAATGTAAAAAAAAGGAAGAAAAAATAACGCAAACTGGGTGACCGCTTTGCAGAACATCTCCGCTCAGTCTGCAAGCAGGACCCTGAGCATCAGGTTGCTTGCCATTTCAACACTCCCCCCTGCTCTCAATTTCACATCTCTGTCCTGGGATTGCTGCAGTGTTCCAGTGAACATCAACGCAAGCTCGAGGAACAGCATCTCATCTTTTATTTTAATGTTACAAGTGTTCACACATTCGGAAATTACCATTTGACAAAAGTTGCTCTGAAATTATTTTAATTAGCATTTCAAGTTTACAAAAAGTAAATTCCTCAAACTTGTGGAAGCTTTCAACCTCTCAGTAACATAGAATCTCCCATCAGCAATGACTCAGCATCACCATCTGCTGGTCTCCCTGTCTCAATGCCATTACTGTCCCCATCTCACCATCTCCATCTGCTGGTGTCCCTGTCTCACTGCAGTTACTGTCCTCTCTCACCATCTCCATCTGCTGTTGTCCCTGCCTCTCTGCAGTTACTGTCCCCCTCTCACAATCTCCATCTGCTGGTGTCCCTCTCTCTTGCAGTTACTGGCCCCTCTCACCTCCTCAAAATCACTGTGATTTGCAGCTTTGTCCGCAGGCTGCCTTTGTTGACATTGCAACAATTAGGTGGCGCTGTGCTGGCACATACGCAAATGCAGCCTGTTCCACTTAAACGTCATGGTCTGTCACGTTCAGGCAGATGCCAGGACTAAAGATGGCGCTGGTCAAATAATCACAATGGCGGGTGGGGGGAGCGTGTTGGAGCGGGGCGGTGGGCGGAATGGGATTTAGTTCCAGTGTTTCAAACCCTTCAGCGCTTTCTATGATTTCAGTAATTTAACAATGAGATTGAGAGGGTATTTCACCGCCTTCTTCAGCTCCTGTCTGAATTTTGTCTGGGTCACAGCGTAAATACATGTGTTGGTGCAGGAACTGAGAAGCTGCAGCATCTTTGATGTGTGATCAGTGATATAGAGAGGGTCAGTGTAGGAGGAATAATACTTAATATCTGCAATTCGCGCATAAATGTTAAACACAACCGCGGTCATCCATAACAGTATGAAACAGCCTGATACACTGAAGAGTAAAATAATTGATCTCCTGCGATTCTCCATCTCTGGGTCCTTGTGATTCTCTGCATTGCTGTGGTGCCGGAATCCCCTGCGCAATTTACTGGAGAATAAAATCCGTCTGACAGTCAGAACATTGAGCAACAAAATCAGAAATCCCGGGACACAAGGGGTTAAAATGTAATTAAACAATTCAAATGCCCCCCATATGGGGGAAATATAGAAGCTCAGTTTAAAAACACAATCCATGGGCACATTATCAATAATGTAAAGTTGTTCCTGTGCAAAGTACCAGGGGACAGACTCTAAACAGCCCAGCACACTCACTGTTCCTGCAACCACAGCCGCCGTTTTCTCGCTGCAATATTTTGTTTTCAGCTTCTCAAAACAAATGGCCACAAATCTATCAAAGGTGAAAGCGACAGTAAGCCAGACAGAAACAACTATGGCTGCAGAAAGCAGAATGCCAAGGAGAGAACACACAGGAGTAATTCTCAGGAATGAATATGGAAAATAAAAAGAAACAATCCTGTGAAATATTGGATCAGTGAGAACGACCAGGAGATCAGCCACTGCCATTCCCACCAGGTAGACAGTGATACATCTGGAGAGACCGCACTTTCCTCGGGACAGGATCACAATCGCCAACAAGTTAACTGGAATAGGGAGAAAAGGAATCAGATAAATTATTGGTCAGACCTGGAGACAAAGCAGCAATTTGACAGGATCTGGGCTGAAATTTCCAGCTTTGTTGCTGCATCGAGCAGTGAAAACTGATTCACTGACCTGGGCAGTACTTTGCCAAGGTGAAATGTTTTAAAACACAATTATTAAGAATGAATTGGGAAATTGTTACAGAAAGTGAATAAAGTCAGCACCGGATCAACTGTAAGTACTGAGTGAGGATGCAGTGCCAGTGGGGAAATGAGAAGGGGTTTTACTGAGCTGGAATCCGATGGGTTAATTGGGAATCTGTCTCCAGAATGTTGGTTGTGAAGGTTTGGGAGAGCGGGATGTGTAGCTGGTTTGTTGCTCTGGGGGCAGAGAACTGACAGGGAATGTTACCAAATGGGTAAGGACTGAAAACTGCAGAACTGAGTTTGCGTATCAGCCTTGATCTAGAATGGGGGAGCAGGCTCGAAGGGCTGAATGGCCTCCTCCTTCTCCTCGGTTCCTGTATTCCTATCAGGTTGGACGAGGCAGCTGGAGGTTCAACCAGTGAGTGAGATTGGGAGGGAGAGACGGAAAAGAACATATTGAAAAAAGCAAAATACTGCGGATGCTGGAAATCTGAAACAAAAACAAGAAATGCCGGATTCACTCAGCAGGTCTGGCAGCATCTGTGGAAAGAGAAGCAGAGTTAACGTTTCGGGTCAGTGACCCTTCTTCGGAAAAGAACATGTTGAAGCAGGAGGGGAGATTGGAGCAGATGCTTTGGGAATGTGGATAAACCGAATCAATGGAAGAGCAGACTAAGGATTCAATACAGTGAGAGGAGAGGCTGAGATTCACAGGGAGAGAGTGCAGCAGAGTGTTCGTGGAAATCTAATCTATAGATCCCAGTAATACAATTCATTTATTCATTTCATACATTCAAACAATAATCCCTTTGGTTATTGGTGTTGGAGAACAGTTCATTGTTTATACAATATAGTCAATATATTTAGTTTGCACAGGCAATTAAATATAAATTTAAATGTATTTCTGATATCAGCCTCGCTCTTTATTGCATTCAGCAGTCACAGAGATTTTACAGTGCAGTATTTAAATAATGAATTACCATCAGTGAAGAACTGATTTTATTCTCTTTGTTCATTCACCAAGGAAGAAATAGGAACTTTCTCCAAAAAATAATGAGGAGCTGACAGAAATCCACACAGAGGATCAAGTCCCACAGGGAAATGAACACAATCTGACAACAGACAACTTCAACTCACAGTTTCGTTCACTAATTGTTCTGGACGTTCCAGCACTTTATGATTGCTGAAATGTATTCCCATGGCAGAGGCACCTGCAATAAATATTATACGAATACCCAATAACATATAATTCTGGCTAGCACTGAAATGCTTGCAAGGCACCATGGGACTTAGCTAACTAACTTGACTGCAGTCCTCATAAGGGCATCTGCTAGAGGCTGCTTGATTCGAGATATTCCGCTGAATGTGCCTTTTTCTGTCTGAATCTGTGTGAATCAGCCCTTATGGAATGTTGACAAAGATACCAGCCTGTAACAAGGTTAAGATAAGATGTTATGTTTACATAATACCCAAGGACGGTAGATAAGGGGGTTTGGAAGACATCATGAGTTCATGAGTAATCCCCTAGCTGTCCATGTGCTGGCCAAGCAGTCCCCCAATGGCTAGTAACCAATTTCATTGGTTCCAGTAATCAATGTATGTAATCTATAATCACTATGATTGGACCGTGTCCAGCCAGAATGGGCTGAGTAACTGTTTGAAATTGCATAAATATTGATGCTTTTCCTTTGTTCTGGTGGAGAGGAATCTGGATTGCCCGCTGACCTGCTCCCCGCCGGCGTAAATCAATAAACTGTTTGACGTCGGAAGAAGACCCGAGTGTCGAGTGATTCTTTCAGATTCATTCCCACTAACAATGATAGTGAATTATTCACACTGCTGCTTCTTTCTCTTTCTCTTTCTCTTTACTCCTGCTTATCTCTTTCCCTCGGTTTCGTTCTCCCTGCTCCTTTTCGCCTTCCATATTTCTCTGGAGCACTCACACCCTGCAAACTGTTACTTGATGCTACATTTCACGCACATTTTATTCCTAACATTCTGCGCCTGTGTTCTGTTCATCAGCCCCAGGTTTAATGATTCTATTCTCAGAATCAGTTTGTTCAATGGTGAAACTTCTGTGAAGAATTTAATGCATCTACAGAACACCCAAGTCTCCCCCTGTTCAGATACACTCTTCACTTCAGCTACAATGTATGGAATAAACAGGGTCGAAAGCTTCTTCCAGATAAAGATCACAATCATTCAAATTTCTTCTCCTGGCATTATAAAGTAATCCATTGGAATGTGGGATTGTTTAATTAATAAAACACGAGCATCAACGCTCCTGATATCCGACAGATAAAAGGAACAACTCTTGATTCCAACTGATAGAGTGTAAACCGTTAAAACATCACATCAATACTTTCTATTTTACAATGTAGTCCAGTGACAGTGAAGGCTGCACAGTGAAGCAGAGAACGAGATGTGAAAGTGTCAGCAGCAAACTCACTTCAGTAACCAGACCTCTGAAGCAGCGTCAGACACACACAGAATGAAATAATATTTGATAACAGTGATAACCAATAAATGCATTGAAATCCCCGTTATACTGAGCCATGTTATTGAGGAGGGAAGATATTGTAACACTGGGACCATGAGATGTCTCATTATCAATGACTGAAAATAATTCATAAAAATATTCCATGACCAACTAGATCCACATCATGAAACTGTTAAAACTCCTGATAGTCTGATTCTTGATCCTAACTGCAACATCTCATTCAAATGATAGTAATCCAATACCAGTGCCACGGTTAGTGAAACCCGTAACATTAAAGACATAATACAACTTCTGCAAGACTGAAAGAGTAGACAATGAGGAGATTCCAACAGTAAATTGCTGCAAAAGAACAGGTGGCTGTGTAACACATACACTGAGAAATAATACCGAGTGCAGTAGCACAGTTTTCATCGATTTACTCCATTAACAGGTGAGATACTAGCTTACCAGGAACTCCAATTGCTGCAAGTACAGGATAGTAAATGTGTTCTATCTGATACATTACTGGATATCCCATTTCTGTGAAAAGCAGAGTCTTCTGTTAGCCTGGAATCCACTGGTCCACCAGGCACTCTGAGCGGATTCATCCAATGGGTCCTGATTTATACAGGGAAAAAGTCGCCACTGACACGGTTATACCCCTATTGCTTACAGTCATCTGAACAAACACATTACATCAGCAGCTTTGACTCTGATGTAAATAATGTGGTGGATAAAACACAATCATTTCAATGTCAATGACATTTTCTGAGTATGACCTCGCTCGGGAATAAACCTGAAATCGGTACTCATTTGGGATAAATGCTACAATTATGAGAGGAGTCATTTACATTTTCCAACTATTATATTGACCTTGTTTATTCTTGGCGTTTCTATTGTAAATGTAACTGATCTGTCTGCAGCAGACACTGAATTCGGGGACAAAAGCAATCCCATTTCACTCTGTTCCTGCATTTTCCCAGTTAAAATGTGAATTTTGAGGATCTGATTTGGGACTAAGTTCAGGGTGACAGCCTAGAAACAACTGTGGGTGATATTGGGGGACAGACACTGTTCACCTCCATTGGGAAGGCAATCACACAGTGATAATATCACTGGTCAAGTCATCCAGAGGCCCAATCTAATGCTCTGCCGACAGGGGTTCATATCCCACCATGACAGCTGAATAAAATAGAGTGTGCTACCTCTCTATATATAAAGTACAGGCAGCTCGCCCTCTACGTAAGAAGTGGAGGGAGCGTCCTCTC
This sequence comes from Heterodontus francisci, assembly GCF_036365525.1. Taxonomy (NCBI): domain Eukaryota; kingdom Metazoa; phylum Chordata; class Chondrichthyes; order Heterodontiformes; family Heterodontidae; genus Heterodontus; species Heterodontus francisci. The sequence continues at coordinate 3,257,795 of NW_027141229.1, forward strand.
TATTTATAAAGTGGGGGCAATGAAGGAAAGAGGAAAGAAGGAAATGAAAACAAATGGGAAAATGGAGAGAGGGACAAAGTGGAAGACAGTGAGAGACAAAAGAGATAGCGAAATGAGACCTTTACAGAACCTCAGTAACAATCCCCTTTGTCTGCCCAATCCGGTATTGGGGGTTTAGTGTGAGTGTTTCAGGGAAGAGTGTTTGATATTTTGAAACTTCATTGACATAGAGGAAGAGAGAGAGAGAGAGGGAGAGAGAGAAGGGAGGGGGAAGAAAGAGACAGAGGTAGAAGGAGAGATAGAGGGAGAAAGAGAGATCGAGGGAGAGAGAGACAGAGGGAGAGATAGAAGATAGAGGGAGAGAGAGAGATAGAGGTAGAAGGAGAGAGAGGGAGAGAGAGAGATAGAGGGATTGGGAGAGAGAGAGATAGAAGGACAGAGAGAGATAGAGGGAGAGCGAGATAGAGGGAGAAGGGGAGATAGAAGGAGAGAGAGAGAGAGAGGAAGAGAGAGACAGAGGGAGAGAGCGAGATGGAGGGAGAGAGAGAGATAGAGGGAGAAGGGGAGGGAGAAGGAGATAGATAGATAGATAGAGAGAGAGAGAGAGAGATAGAGAGAGAGAAAGAGAAACAGAGAGAAAAACAGAGAAGGAGTGTGAGAGAAACAAACAGAGTCATGGACAGAGGGAGAGAAAGAGTGATAGGGAGCGAGAGAGAGGAGAGAGAGATGGAGAGACAGAGAGAGGGAGAGACAGAGAGAGGGAGTGACATAGAGAGGGAGAGACAGAGAGAGAGGGAGAGACAGAGTGATAGAGGGAGAGGCAGTGGCACAATGAGAGAGAGACAGGCAGAAAGAGAGAGAGAGACGGGCAGACAGACAGAGGCAGACAGAGAGACAGGCAGAGAAAAAGGGAGAGATGGTGAAAGAGAGACACATTCATGGACAGAGGCACAGAAAGTGAGAGGGAGAGAAAGAGATAGAGACAGAGAGAGAGAGGGAGAGGGAGAGGCATGGAAGGAGAGAGAGGGGAAGAGAGAGGGAACGTCAGAGAGAAAGGGAAAGACCGAGAGAGAGAGGGAGAGGCAGTGGCAGAGAAGGAAGAGGCAGAGAGCGAGAGAGGGTGACAGGGACAGGCAGAGCGAGGGAGAGACAGAGACGGTGGTAGCAAAAGACAATGAGAGATTCAGAGATGGGGAGAGACAGAGACAGAGAGAGAAGGGGGACACAAGAGAGAGAGAAGGATAGGGGAAGAGCCAGTGATAGAGACAGAGACAGAGAGAGAAGCAGAGACAGAGATAGAAGGAGAGAGAGGGAGTGACAGTGAGGGACAGAGAGAGAGGCAGAGACAGAGATAGAAGGAGAGAGAGGGAGTGACAGAGAGAGAGGGATAAAGAAAGAGGGAGAGAAAGAGACAGACTGAGGCAGAGACAGAGGAAGAGAGAGAGTCAGGGATTGGGAGAGTCAGGGATTGGTAGAGTCAGGGATTGGGAGAGAGAGAGAGAGACTGAGACAGGGAGAGATAGAGATTGAGAGAGGGGCAACACAGACAGAGAGAGGGGCGATAGATACAGAAAGGGAGAGACTGAGGGAGAGAGGGAGAGAGCAGCAGAGATAGAGAGGGAGAGATGGATAGAGACATGCACCTGCATGTTAGCTTTCAGTGACTTATTGACGGGGCACCAAGGCCGCTTTGTACATCTACACTTTCTGATCTCTTACCATTTACAAAATACTCTGCACATATATTTGTCTTTTCAAAATAGATAACCTCTCATTTTTCCACATTATATTCCATCCACCACGTTCTTGCCTACTCACTAAGTCTGTCCAAATCCCCTTGAAGCCGCTTTGCATCTTCTTCACAACACACATTCCCACGATCTGAGAATTTGGGAAGATTACATTTGTCCCCTCATCCCAATCATTGAAGTATATTGTGAACAGCTGGGGCGCAAGTACTGGTCCTTGTGGTCACAGCCTGCCAATGCGACAATGACCCTTTTATTCCTACTCTCTGTTTTCTGCCTGTTAACCAATCCTGAATCCAAGCCAGTATATTACCTCCTGTCCCATGTGCTTTAATTTTGCTAATCAACCTCCTGTGGGAGACTTTATAAAAAGCCTTCTGAAAATCCAAGTACACCACGTCCACCTTTATTAATTCTGTTAGTAACATCCTCAAAAAACTCCAACGGGTTCCTCAAACATGATTTCCCATTCATAAATCCACGTTAACTATGCCTAATCAGATCATTATTATCCACGTATCCATTTATCACATCCTTTAGAGGAGATTCTAGCCTTTTCCCAACAACTGATGTATGCCTAACAGGTCTGTAATTCCCTGTTTTCTATCTCCCTCACTTTTTAATAGCGACTGTTTTCACAAAAAAGGGGGCGACACAGACATTGTAGTCAATGAGGAGGGGCTTGAAATATTGAATGGCATAAATAGTGAGAGAGGAAATATTCAGGGGTTTAGCATCTTTGAAAGCTGATAATTCACCAGGCTCAGACAGTTAAGAGGTGCAAGGGAGGAAATAGCACAGGCTCTGACCATCATTTTCCAATCCTCTCTGGTTACAGTCGTGCTGCCAGAGGACTGCTGTACTGTACTTAACAAGGGAGAAAGTAATAGACAGAGTAATTATAGGCCACCCAGCCTAATCACAGTGGAGGGAAAATTATTGGGTACAAGGGAATGATTGATTCCTTTCTAGTACTGTGTGTCTCAGTGTCTCCATGTCTGTGTCTCTGTCACATTTTAAGCACTGACCTTACATTGGTGAGGAGTCAGTCTCTGAAATAAATGTTCCAGTGTTGTGGTAACATAAAATGGCCACCGAGAACCGCCTAAAATGGCTGACTGATGTATTTGGATCCCAACAGAGGTTCTGAGAGGGGAGAGAGAGACAGACAGACAGCGACACAAAGAGGGAGACACAGACCGAGACACAGAGAGTGATAGCAGGATATTGGTCGTTGGACAGAGGAAGAGGAGGAGGCCATTTGGCCCCTCAATCCACTTCTGTCATTCAAGAGTTCATGGCTGATCTGTAATTCACTTTCCTTCTGCTGTTGTCTGGTTGTCTCAGGTTTTCTATATTGTTCCCTTCTCCTCTTCTTCCATGTGTCTGAAGTCTTTGAAGTTTGTTAGACATTGGTATACTATTTCATGTGGTGTTCTGTAACTACGTTCAATTCTGTGTATCTGCAAGGGACACAATTCAAATTCTGACCTTGTTGCATCAACCAAAACCTGCAGGACCATTCAAACACCCCTATTTCCTGTCTCTGCAAAGATAGCTCACACTTCCACAATGCAGGAATGTCTAAATGGAAGCAGCTTTTGACACATTTCACAACACGTTTGCTAACACTAATAAAGGATGTGATTACCGGACACTTGGAAAATAATGGTAGGATTTGTCAGAGTAAACATGCATTTGTGAAAGGGAAATCATCTTGAACAAACCTGTTGGCGTTTTTTGAGGATGTAACTAGCAGAAGAGATAAGAGGGAACTTCACAGTGGTGCAGTGGTTAGCACCGCAGCCTCACAGCTCCAGCGACCCGGGTTCAATTCTGGGTACTGTCTGTGTGGAGTTTGCAAGTTCTCCCTGTGTCTGCGTGGGTTTCCTCCAGGTGCTCCGGTTTCCTCCCACATGCCAAAGACTTGCTGGTTGATAGGTTAATTGGCCATTATAAATTGCCCCTAGTATAGGTCGGTGGGAGGGAAATATAGGGACAGGTGGGGATGTGGTAGGAATATGGAATTAGTGTAGGATTAGTATAAATGGGTGGTTGATGGTCGCACAGACTCGGTGGGCCGAAGGGACTGTTTCAGTGCTGTATCTCTAAAGTAAAGATAAAGAGAACTGGTGGATGTGCCAGGTTTAGATTTTCAGAAAGCTTTTGATAAGGTCCCACACAAGGTTAGTAAACAAACTTAGAGCACATGGACTTGGGGGAATGGACTGTCATGGATTGAGTACTGGTTAATGGACAGCAAATAGAGGGTAGGAATAAATGGGTCATTTTCAGGTTGGCAGGCTGTGACCAACGGGGTACTGCAAAGACGACACTAAGATTGGTGGAGTAGCAGAACGATTGGAGAGTTGGGCAGAGAACTGGCAGATGGAGTACAATCAGGGCAAATGCGAGGTGATGCATTTTGGAAGATCCAATTCAAGAGTGAACTATACAGTAAAAGGAAAAGTCCTGGGGAAAATTGATGTACAGAGAGATTTGGGTGTTCAGGTCCATTGTTCCCTGAAGGTGGCAACGCAGGTCAACAGAGTGGTCAAGAAGGCATACGGCATGCTTTCCTTCATCGGACGGGGTATTGAGTACAAGGGTTGGCAGGTCATGTTACAGTTGTATAAGAATTTGGTTCGGCCACATTTGGAATACTGCGTGCAGTTCTGGTCGCCACATTACCAAAAGGATGTAGATGCTTTGGAGAGGGTGCAGAGGAGGTTCACCAGGATGTTGCCTGGTATGGAGGGCGCTGGCTATGAAGAGAGGTTGAGTAGATTAGGATAATTTTCATTAGAGAGACGGAGGTTGAGGGGGGACTTGACTGAGGTGCGCAAAATCATGACAGGTATAGACAGGGTGGATAGCAAGAAGCTTTATCCCAGAGTGGGGGATTCAATTACTAGGGGTCACGAGTTCAAAGTGAGAGGGGAAAAGTTTAGGGGGGATATGCGTGGAAAGTTCTTTACGCAGAGGGTGGTGGGTGCCTGCAACGCGTTGCCAGCGGAGGTGGTAGACGCCGGCACGATAGCGTCTTTTAAGATGTATCCAGACAGATACATGAATGGGCAGGAAGCAAAGAGATACAGACCCTTAGAAAATAAAGCGACATGTTTAGATAGAGGATCTGGATCAGCGCAGGCCTGGAGGGCCGAAGGGCCTGTTCCTGTGCTGTAATTGTCTTTGTTCTTTATTCTTAATCAGAGGCCCAGCTGCTCAGTAGCATTGGCAAGACCACTGGGAGCAGTGGAACTGCTAGCAATATACCAGGCCTGTGTTCAGGACCATCGCTGGAGCCCTGGTCCCTCGGTAAATGTGGCGAGGGCACGAGGGTCAGTCAACTATAATTTTCTTTGTTCTTTGTTCTTGTTTGTGAGAGAGAAAGATAGAGAGAGGGGAGGGAGACAGAGAAGGAGAGACAGAGACAGAGAAAGATGGAGAAAGAGACAGAAGGAGAGAGAGAGAGACAGAGGGCGAGACAGAGACAGAGAGACAGACACAGAGACAGATGGATAGGGACAGGGAGCGACAGAGAGGGAGAGAGAGATATATAGAGGGAGAGAGACAGACAGAGAGGATGAGAGAGAGACAGAAAGAGAGAGAGGCAGGGAGAGAGAGAGAGTCAGAGATAAAGAGTCAGAGAGGCAGATATGGTGTTCGAGAGAAACAAAGTGAGTTATGGAGAGAGGGAGGAGAAAGGAAGATCGGTAGAAACAGAGTAAAATGAGAGCGATACATAGACAGAGTGTCAGAGAGAGAGACAGACAGAGAGGGAGCAAAAGAGACAGAGATGGAGAGACAGAGAGAGAGGGAGAGATGATGTGAGAGAGACACAGAGTCATGGACAGAGGCAAAGAAAGAGAGAGGGAGAGACAGAGAAACAGAGAGGGAGGAAGGGAGAGAGAACACCAAGAGAGGGAAGGAGAGCGAGAGAGACAAAGAAGAGAGTGTGAGAGAGATGGAGAGACCAGGGAGAATTAAAGAAGGAAAGGACTGGCGGACTGCTAACGTTGTACCATTGATTAAAAAGGGAGAAAATGGATAGACTGAGCAATGATAGGCCACTCAGCCTAACATCAGTAGAGGGCAAAGGATTGGGATAAATTCTGATAAACTGTAATAATGGTCATTTAGAAAGGTGCAGATTAATTAAACACAGTCAGCATGGATTTGTTCAGTGAAGATCGTGTCAGACTAGCTTGACTGTATTTTTGTGGGGGTAACTGGGGGGGGGGTGTCGATGAGTGGAGCAGCTCATCACCACCTTCTCAGGGAAATTAGGCAATATATGCTGGTCCTGTCAGTGATGCCCAGATCCCGTGAATGAATTTAATACAGTGTCAGCGCCTGTATACATACAGTACACAATGGGTACAGGGGAATGATTCACTGCTGAATAGTACTGTCTGTCTCAATGTATCCATATCTGTGTCTCTTTCACGTTTAATGCACTAACTGTATATTAGTGAGGAATCAGGCTCTGAAATAAATGTCCCAGTGTTGTGGTAACATAAAATGGCCACCGTGAACAAACCTAAAATGGCTGACTGATGTTTGTAGATATGCACAGATGTTCTGAGAGAGGAGGGAGAAAGAGACAGACAGACGGAAAGAGAGACAAAGAGGGAGACACAGACCGAGAAGGTGACACAGGCACAGAGAGTGCCAGCAGGATATTTGTCGGAGGACATTGGAAGAGAAGGAGGCCATTTGGCCCTTCAACCCTGTTCCATCATTCAAAAAGATCATGACAGATCTGTGATCTAACTCTATGTCCCGTTCTTTGCCCCTTAATCACTTTGGCTAACAAAAATCTATCAAACCCATATTTAAAAATTAACAAGTGTCTCAGCATCAATTGCCGTTTGTGGAAGAGAGTTCCAAACTGATACCACACCTGGTGTGTTGAGGTGCTTCTTCATTTCACTCCTGAAAGGTTTTTACACTACGTTTAGATTCTTAGATTATGTCCCAAGTTCCTGACTCCGCGGCCAGTGGGAATAGTTACACTCTGTCCACCTCATCAGTATCCCTTATTATCTTGAAAACATTCATCAAATCACCCCATAACCACCTAAATTTCAGGGATACATGGTAAATCTCCAGCTACACTGTCCCATTAAGCATTCCCAAGCCAAGCACATGTGGGGTTTGACACAGAGTAAATTTCCCTCTACGCTGTCCCATCACACACTTCCAGGGCAGGAACATCATGGGGCGGATACAGAGTGAATCTCACTCTACACTGCCCGAAACAGACAGAGAGAGAGAGAGACAGAAAGAGAGAAACAGAGAGACATAGACTGAAAGGGAGACTGACAAAGAAAGAAGGATATTTAACATCGGATATTGGAAGAGGAGGAACTGTACTCTGTTCCTAAGCTATGCTGAACCTGCTCTTGGAGGGAGGAGAGACTGACCTTAACATCAAGGCACCATTTGACCGAGTGTGGCATCGAGGAGCCCGAGTAAAATTAAGGCAGTGGGAATCCACTGGTTGAACTCATACTGAGCACAAAGGAAGATGGGTGTGTTTGTTGGAGGTCAATTATCTCAGTTCCAGAACCTCACTGCAGGAGTTCCTCAGGGTAGTGTTTTCAGCACAGCCATCTTCAGCTGCTTCCTCAATGACCTGTCCTCCATCGTAATGTCAGAAGTGGGGATGTACACTGATGATTGCACAGTGTTCAGTTCCATTCGCACCTCCTCAGATAATGAAATCCCTGCAGAAAATGCTGGAAATACTGAGCAGGTCAGGCAGCATCTGTGGAGAGAGAAACAGAGTTTGTGATTCAGCTCGATGTTTTCCAGATTCCCAGCATCCACAGTATTTTGCCTCAGATAATGAAGCAATCCATAGCCACATGCACCATGACCCAGACAACATTCAGGCTTGGGTCGAGCAATGGCAAGTAACATTCATGTTACACAAGTGCCAGGCAATGACCATCTGCAATAAGAGAGAATACAACCACCTCCACTTGGCATTCAAAGCATTATCCCATCGCTGACTCCCCCAGCATCAACATCCTGGGGAAACATTGACATCAAACTTAACTGAACAAATCTCATCAATAGTTTTTTTACCCAGCGTCTGGTGGGTGTCTGGAACTCACTACCTGAAAGGATTGTAGAGGCAGCAACCCTCATCATATTTAAAGCAATCTCTTGGTTATGCACTTGAAGGAATAACCTCTCCATGTTTAAAATGGGTAAGGAATAACTCTCCTCGTCTGCACTGCCCCATCGAACACTCTCAGACAAGGTACGGCACGGATTACAGACAGAGTACAGCTCCGTTTAAACTGTCCCTTGAGTGTCGGATTAACCTGGGGACTCATGGTCCCCGGCTCAGGCTCAAGACTCACCTGCCTCAGTCACTGAGACGCTCCTCTATCACTTGCCTTAATGTAAGTGGATGCTGGGTTTGGGAGCAGGACAGGCACACGGGATTAGGACGACTGCTCATGTGGAGGATAAGCATCAGTAAATCCTCAAAGAATCAGAACAGGCCAGCGAGACTCAGAAAAGGAAACTTGTCTTGAATATGTGAGCCTTGCATTGTGGAATATTTCAGTGTTTGGTGAGAAAGTTGAGCCAGTGAAAGTTTGCCCCGGTGGGATGAATAGATACGATATGACTTCATTCGAACAGCAGGGCATCGTGTGTACTGTAAATATGGACTGAAATAACAATGTAGCTGATCAATTCTCAGCTGAATACTATGACTACAGTTATACCTGCTATCCAGTGAGAATGTACATAAGACACAATCGGATGAAGTCAAAGTGGGCACTGTTAAATTTGCTAGCTTGATCTTTGTGGGAAAACAAGGGTTAAGTAAGTTAAAAATATTAATTGGTCAATTCACTTGTACAAGTAAACACTTAACAGAAATGGATCTGGAATGTCCTATGTGCTGCATTCCTAAGACAAGATATGGACAGTAAATGACCAAAGGCCTGGAATTTCAAGAAGGCAGGATATGGAGAAGAAAATGGAATCTTTTAATAGCTTCAGTGCAGGCCTCTTTAAATGGCCGCAGTGCATGTCATTTCCACCGGCCAAACATCATGACATTTCGAATGTCCACACATCATTTCACTAAATGGTAGCAGTGGATATTGTCATGCAAGTGTTTTATTTCTCTGTTTAAAAACTGTGGTGGTCCGTGGGCCTTTATAACTAAGAACAGTTTAAATGCTCTCTGGGAACAGTCCGTGAGTTGCAAGCCTTTTTCCTGAGCGACAGCAAGAGAGAGCGATCACATGCCCTATCGTATCAGTTTGATTTTGTGCAAAGACTGGCTCAAATTGGTTTGATCTGGCAGAACAGTGGAGCGTGTTTTCCTTGAAGGAAACATTTTGTCTCTCCTTCTGCAGAAATCCTACATTGGCCTAATGGCTGTGTGTCGCGTAAAGAGTGAAAAAGAAACTGGAAAGGAATTTTGGCATTATTGAAGCTACAAAATTCCTTTTTACTTCCAGTCTCTAAGACGTCTCTGTCTCAGGTGTAACTTTCTGTTGCCGTTTATTTGTCTGGGAGTTCTGAAAACTCAGTGAAGTTTCTACTGATAGACTGATAATTCAAAAATCTAAATAGACCTGTTGTTATACTCCTTGTTGAAAGAATGGCGACCCAATTGTTTTCGTATTCCTAAGAAAGAGCTAAATTTTAAACATCATGTTAGTACCGATTAACCGTTGGTTTTTGAATGTTTGTGTTTGTGCATAAGGTTTAGGGGGAATAAGAAGTGTTTTCAGACATTGATTTATCTCAGTCTTGTTTAACATTTAGTGTCCTAATAGATAGTTAATTTGTTTTAGTTTAAATTCTCATGGTTTAGTGTGTTATATTCTGAGGTTAATAACGTGATTAAAAAGACTCATTTCCAGTAGGTGGAAAACTTTAACAATATGCTGTGACTTGTGGAGTAATGGGACTGAATTGGCAGTGCATTATTCGTGCTCAGTCGTAATATTATCACTTAAAATGGCTGCGGCGCATGCCACTTAAAATGGTCGCACTGCATATCACTTAAAATGGCCTCAGTACATGCCACTTAAAATGGTCACATTGCATGTCACTTAAAACGGCCGCAGTACATGTCACTTAAATGTGATCAGTGCTTATATCTGAAAATGGCCATAACGCATATCAGTTAAAATTGTCACATTGCATATCACCTGAGTGTGTCGCACTTCATGTCATTTGAAATGGTAGCACTGCATATCACTCAAATTGGTCGCACTGCATACCACTTCAAATGGCTGCAATGTACGTCACTTAAAATGGATACAGTTTATATTACCTAAAAAGGTCACACTGCATGCCATTTAAAATGACCACAGTGCATGCAACTAAACTGGTCACATTCCATTTCACGTAAAATGACCGCACTGCATATCACTGAACATGGCCGTAGGGAAGATCACTTAAAATGGCCGCACTGCAGTCGCTTAAGATGGCCAGAGGGCATACTACTAAAGTGGTTACACTGCACATTGTCATTGAACCTCATTTTCCCTCCTCTATATTGAAAGAGTGTGCCTTTAAGACAGCGAGAAATTTAGATTTCTGAGGCACAGTGCGAAGCTGCACTTGTTACCAAGGCAATAGCAGGAGTGAGGATATCACATGTGTGACGGAAACGACACCTGCCAAAATGAGACATATTATTTTCGTCACGTGGAACATTATTTTTAACTGTGGCTGAAATTGACGTAACTTGTGTAAAAAGACGACAACAGTAGCTGAAAACATGGCTGCGCATTTGCATTCTAAAAGACAGTTGTTTGAAGAAGAGAATGGGAGTATCCCCTAATTCAATTAGCCAGACGGATTTTTGTCAATAGGGATAATCGAAAGCCATTGAGAGTGTTTGAGCAAGCTTTCCATCCATAACCCCTCACTGGGAATGTCTGGTGAGTATGAATGAATCCACAACCCTCACAGGAAAGGTTGTTCCATATAAGGAGCTTGTCACTTGACAAATCTGCTGGCCAACCCGGGGTTTTTGAATTGTGCCTGACACTGAAAAGTTTGGGTGGAGGCTGCTATTGAACTTGAAGAAAAGAGCACGTCTCTCTCTGCCTGCTCCTCTCCCACCACCTCTCTCAAGCAAAGGTTCTCGGACACACACAGAAGTATCTTAAGCCTCAAGACAAAAGACCAGCGAAACAAGTTTTGAAGTAGGTACTGGGCCCCAACGAGACGTGCAAGACTTAACTTCAATCAGAGACTTTACATCCAATCAAAAACCAGTAACTGAACTCCAGCTATTACTTCAAACCTTTCCCCTTCTTTCTCCTCCTCCGTCTCTATTTGCACGTGTGTTTAGAGTCACCCCAGTGGAGGATACAACTGTGGGGCTGTGTACAGAATTGTTAGCATTTTCCCGATTGATTCCAAAATTCAATAAGGGAGAGGTGGAAGAATTTTTTGTATCTTTTCAGAAACTTGCAAGGAAGGTAAAATGGCTGGCTGAGAATTGGGCTTTCATGTGCAAAGTAAGTTAACAGGAAAATCCCTTGTCGTTTATTCCCTGCTGCCAGATGAGAGTTCATCATATTATGAACTGACAAAAAATGCGATCGTCGGGACATATGAGCTACTACCAGAATACTTCTGCCAGAGATTTTGAACTCTCAGGATGCAAGATAATAAAAACTTACTTGGAGTTTGAGAGACGTAAGTAGCTGGCCTTTGAGCAAAAACTGTGGGCTCTTAAGATGCTGCCCAGTTATGAAAACCACAGAGGAAATTTTGACAGAGGAAGTAAAAGCTCTATCCCACTCTTCATAAAGACCTATGTGGCAGAACAGAACGTTCAGAGAGCAAGGCAAGCCGCAGTTCTGTCTGATGAGTTTGCCCTAATGTATAAGTCGAATCCCCCGGGGAATATCTTTCCTCGTCACCCCCAGAAATCCGGAAAGGACAAAGGGTGGGAAGGTGATAGGAGCCTAAGCAGTCCTAGGGGAGAAAGAAAAGCAGGAGACACAAGGAGCCCTCTTCCAGCCAAAAGGGATAGGAGTGAGAGTGAGCTGTCAATAGGAGTGAGAGCCTGAGACCTGTGTGCTTCAATTGTAATAAGGCAGGTCCTCTGAGAGCTGACAGCCAGAAACTACGGGAAGCCTGCCGGGTTAATCAGGGCACACACGTCGAGTGAACGAGAAAGGACCCTGATGGAAAGCACAGCTGAACAACCTGTGGCCTTAACTTCAGCAGTGGTAAGGAACAGAAATAGTACAGCTGCAGGTGGAGAAAAATATAACATAATTCTCCTGTTGTGACGAATTTGTGTCCAAAGGGAGAGTAACCCCATACCGCTCGAATGGGGCTGCAAGCACACAGTAATCCTTAGGGACACAGGGGCCACTAGCTACATTTTACAGAACAACAAAATCACAGAATAGGTACAGCGCAGAAGGAGTCCATTCGTCCCATCGTGTCCGCACTGGCCCTCTGCAGGAGAAATTCCCTTTGAATGCTTCAATTGAACCTGCCTACACCAGGCCCTCAGGCAGCATATTCCAGACCTTAACCACTCGCTGCATGAAAATGTTTTTCTTCAAGTCACTTTTGCTTCTCTTAACTAATTATTTATATCTGTTTCCTCTCGTTCTAGATCCTTTCACGAGTGGGAACAGTTTCTCTCTATCTACTCTGTCCAGACCCCACGTCAATCAACGACTTTACATACAATCCCAAACCAGTAACTTAACTCTAGCTATTACTTCAAACCTTACCCCTTCTTGGTCCTCCGCCATCTCCATTTGGACGTATGTTTATTGGACATGCATACTAGTGTTGTTGCATCTCTTTTTTTTGCTGAATTAAAGTTTTAAAGTGAATAAACTTACACTTTTCGTGTTTAAATCTGAGAAAAGCTGTCCGGTTGCCTTTTTTGCCAGTGCAATTAGAGAGCAGTGCACAAGGACTCACTGAGGGGAAGCAAAAGACTGTGTTTTTAGAATAATACCGTTACAGCCAAATGAGGAAATGGCTGACAGGGGGGCCCTGGACCCTGCCTCAACTGGTCATAACACACGGTTTAATGGCTCCAGTTAGCTGTGTGTGTGTGTGGGTGGGGGGGGGGGGGGGGGGCGTGGTGGAGTTGGACAGCGAACAGTTGGACAGTTTAGGGAGTCACCAGCAAAGCATGCTTCCTGAAGGAAAGAGCTGCCTATTTCTCTCAGCAGAGGTTCTACAATGAGCTACCAGCCGTGTTCAGTGCCAAGGAGGAAAAAGCCCTTTGAAGAGAACATTTGTATTGCCGGAAGTAGCAACATTCTTTTTTTTTTACCTTCAATCGATAATTCTTTGCTCAAAGATTGATTGTTTGTGTTCACAGGAATTTTCAGAAATGTTTTTACCAAAAGATTGCCAATTTTTAAAATAATCAAGGAGATCTATTACTGTGCTCAACGTTGAAGTGACTTTGTGACGCCTGCGGCAGCTGGACTGCTTTGAATGCCTCCCTACGAAGAGATAGTTTCATCAAATGCACGTGGAGACTTCGATTGGTACTTGATTATTTTTCTACACTAGATAACCTCATCCCTCAGGAGCGTAACCCACAAATACCATTCTCCCAGTTATTTATTTATTTTTAAGAAACAGATAATTTTTAAAGCATGATTTCTATTTAGTCAGTTGGTGAACCATTGATTTTGAGTCCATATCTGTGAATGTGCTGTGAGGTGAAAATAAGAAGTTCTAAGGTCTTTAGACATAGCTTTATCTTAATAGAGTTTAATATTTCGTATTGATAAATAATTACATCGTTGTCATCTAAACTTACCTGGTATGGTTGTTTTGATCTGGGGGTTGCTAGTATGCTTAAATTGGCTGTTTTGCAGTTGGGTGGAAAAACTTTATTAATAGGCTGCGGCCTGCGGAGTGATAAGACTGAATGTACAGTGGCGTTCTCCTGCCTCAGCCGCAAAAATACAAAGTGATTCCTGACAACGCAGCCGGCCACTGACGTCATCAGGCTGCGCTCATGTGCGCACATGCGCAGATGGGCTCCAGCCCTCTGCGCGTGTGCTGCGACTTGCCATGACTGGTTAGCGCATGCACCGATGACGTCATCGCTTGACGTAAGCAACTTCAGGGAACCTGCCTGGTCGGCCTCTGTGCATGCACTTTATGCGTACAGCAATGCAATGCCAATGGATATTTACCCATGCCTCAAGCTCCGATCGCCCCTGGCTGCTCCGCTCTATATCTTGCTGCTCTGTCCAGCCGCTCCGCTCTTTCGGCTGCTCTGCTCCTCCCCCTTGCTGCACTCTCCGGCTGCTCTGCTCCCCCCTCGCTGCTCTCTCTGGCCACTCCGCTCTTTCCTGCTGCTCCGCTGGCTCGCGCCCTCCCCGGCCCGATTAATTCCCCCCTCCCACTCCGTCCCGCTCGGCTTCCCCTGATCCCCCCGTCCCCTGTTTCTCTTCGAGTTATTTGCATCCTTGCCTACAAACGTCTTTTTTCATGAAAACCACTTTTGATAGTCGGGCCACTACCCGCGGCATCGGGATCATGCATGGGGTGATAAACAAAGGTTTCAAGTCCGACACACCACCCTCCAAATTTTTGATCTCTTGATAAGATCACCTGAGAATCGAGAATCATAGAATCATAGGAGGTTTAAGGCACAGAAAGAGGCCACTTGGCCCTTCGTGTCTCTGCCAGCTGCAAAACAATCCACTTATTCTAATCCCACGTTCCAGTATTGGGTCCGTAGCCTTGCAGATTACAACACTCGAGGTGCATATGCAGATTCATTTGAATGCGCTGAGGGTTCCTGCCTCAACTACACTTTCAGGCAGTGATTTTCAGAGCGCCACCACCCACTGGGTGAAAAGTGTTTTCCTCATCTATCCTCTAATTATTCTACCAATCACTTTAAATATATGCCCCCTAGTCACTGACTTCTCTGCAAAGGTGAGCACCTCCACTTTATCCAGGCCCCTCACAATTTTGTGCATTTTATTCAGATCACCCCTCAGCCTTCCCTGTTCCAAGAAGAACAAGCCCTGCCTATCCAACCATTCCTCGTAGCTGCATCTTTTCCAGTCCTGGCAACGCCCTGATAATTCTCCTCTGTACCCTTTCGAGTGCAAGTGCATCCTTACTGTAACGAGGCGACCAGAACTGCACACAATACTCAGGTTGTGGCCTAACCAATGAGTTATATAGTTCCAGCATAAGCATTTGTTTCCTCTGTCCTCCAGACATCCGTTAATGTTCTGCCTTCCATTTTGCTTTTGACGTTGTCTTAACTGAGTCTACCCTCAGGTCCCCATTCTCCACCAAACTATTTTAAAGCCTTTCCAACAGCACTAGCAAAATGTGCCGCAAGGAACTCAGTCCCGGCTCTGTTCAGTTGCAACCCGTCCAGCCTGCACAGCTCCCATCTCCCCCAGAGCCGGTCCAAATGTCCCAGGCACCAAGACTGTGAAAGCTTAACATGACAGTGCAGCCCGACCCGACCCGACTCGACCCGATCCGTGCCCGAATGCTGGACATAGAATATAGACCCGACCCGACCCAAACCCGACACATGTAGTCGGGTTTGATCGGGTTCTCGTCACAGAATCACAGAATCACAGAACAATACAACACAGAAGAGGCCCTTCGGCCATCGAGACTGCACCGATGCATTAAAGACACCTCACCTGTATTCCCATTTGCCAGCACTTGGCCCATAGCCTTGAATGTTTGACTTGCCAAGTGCTCATCCAGGTACTTTTAAAAGGATGTGAGGCAACCTGCCTCTACCATCAACCCAGGCAGTGCATTCCAGACTGCCACCACCCTCTGGGTAAAACAGTCCTTCCTCAAATCCCCCTTAAACCTCGTGCCTCTCACCTTAACCTTGTGCCCCCTTGTAACTGACCCTTCAGAACAGCTGCTCCCTTTCCACCCTGTCCATGCCCCTCATAATCTTGTACACCTCGATCAGGTCACCCCCCAGTCTATCCACCCTATCTAACCCTCTGATTATCTTATATGTCTCTATTAAGTCACCTCTCCTCCTCCTTCTCTCCAACGAAAACAACCTCAAGTCCCTCAGCCTTTCCTCGTAAGACCTTCCCTCCATACCAGGCAACATCCCAGTAAATCTCCTCTGCACCCTTTCCAAAGCTTCCACATCCTTCCTATAATGCGGTGACCAGAACTGCACGCAATACCCCACCGCTGTGTTAGCAATTATCCAGGCCGATTTAGAAAATTGTTCCTGAATCTGCTTCTAACACCCTTTCAGCTAGTGGATTCTAGATCACAACAACTCACTGCATTAAAATAAAGCAGCCTGATATCCTCTCAGGCTGTGTGTCAATCACTCTATATCGAAACCTCTGGTCATCCACCCTTCTTTCTGGGGAAACAGACTGTTCTCATTAAATCTGCCAAAAAATCATGATTTTGGCACCACGATTAAATTTCTCATTTAACATATTTGCTATAAGGAGAACATCCATATACTTCACATAAATGATGTTCTTCATCCCTGATACCATACTCGTACACTCTGCATCCGCTCCAATGTCTTGACATCCTTCCTACAGTGTGGTCCCCAGAATTTGATTCAATAATTCAGCCGGGACCTAACTGGTGATTTATTAACTTTTAGCATACGTTTCTTGCTGTGATACTCCATGTGTCTATTCACAAGGATAAAGATTCAGTGTGCCTTTGCAACTTCTCTTAACATTCAAAAATGTGCTTACATTCACACTCAAGTCTATTTTTTTTTATTGTACAATCTTTAAAATTGAGCAGTTCAGTTTAGATTGACTTCCCTCATTATACCTGACAAAATGATTCATTTCCCATCTTTTATGCATTGCGTTACATCTACCATTTGTCTGGTCATTTCACCAGTTTGCCTCTGTCCGACTAAAGGCTGATACTACCCTTAACATTGTTTCCTACATTTCCGACCTCCTGCCATCTCAACTACTGAAATTGTGCCCTTATACATAAGTCTATTTCTTTAATGTATGTATATATCAGAACAGTGGTCCATTCCCCGGGAACACTGCAGTATAGTCCCCTCCAGTTTTTAGAACTGTTCACCACTCCTCTTCTTTAGCTTTGTTCTTTGGCCAATGCCATAGCCACACAGTCACGACCACTTTACTTACAAGGTTTTCATAGAAGGGCATTAAACGGACTTTTGTCACATGTCTATTGTCAGCCCTATATATAACCGAACACTCATTACCCTTATCAACCCTCTCGGTATCTTCATCAAATAATTCGATCACATCTGTGCTGTCTTACATGTAGTAGTCATGTTTTACCAAGCCAGAAATATTTTGTGCTCGCTTATGACCTCCAGAAATTTCCATGCCTGCGATGTTAAGTTACCTGCCTGTTATTACAGGGTTTATTCATCTCTTCAGGGGTAATGCTGTCCTTCAAGGAAGGACAGCATTACCCCTGAAATAATCAAGAGTGCCAAGCCTGCTATACTCTCAGCACTACATGAACTGCTATGCCTGTGCTGGGACGAGGGAGCAGTACCCCAGGACATGCGCGATGCCAACATCATCACCCTCTATAAAAACAAAGGTGACCGCGGTGACTGCAACAACTACCGTGGAATCTCCCTGCTCAGCATAGTGGGGAAAGTCTTTGCTCGAGTCGCTCTGAACAGGCTCCAGAAGCTGGCCGAGCGCGTCTACCCTGAGGCACAGTGTGGCTTTCGTGCAGAGAGATCGACTATTGACATGCTGTTCTCCCTTCGTCAGATACAGGAGAAATGCCGTGAACAACAGATGCCCCTCTACATTGCTTTCATTGATCTCACCAAAGCCTTTGACCTCGTCAGCAGACGTGGTCTCTTCAGACTACTAGAAAAGATCGGATGTCCACCAAAGCTACTAAGTATCATCACCTCATTCCATGACAATATGAAAGGCACAATTCAACATGGTGGCTCCTCATCAGAGCCCTTTCCTATCCTGAGTGGTGTGAAACAGGGCTGTGTTCTCGCACCCACACTTTTTGGGATTTTCTTCTCCCTGCTGCTTTCACATGCGTTCAAATCCTCTGAAGAAGGAATTTTCCTCCACACAAGATCAGGGGGCAGGTTGTTCAACCTTGCCCGTCTAAGAGCGAAGTCCAAAGTACGGAAAGTCCTCATCAGAGAACTCCTCTTTGCTGACGATGCTGCTTTAACATCTCACACTGAAGAATGCCTGCAGAGTCTCATCGACAGGTTTGCGTCTGCCTGCAATGAATTTGGCCTAACCATCAGCCTCAAGAAAACGAACATCATGGGGCAGGATGTCAGAAATGCTCCATCCATCAATATTGGCGACCACGCTCTGGAAGTGGTTCAAGAGTTCACCTACCTAGGCTCAACTATCACCAGTAACCTGTCTCTAGATGCAGAAATCAACAAGCGCATGGGTAAGGCTTCCACTGCTATGTCCAGACTGGCCAAGAGAGTGTGGGAAAATGGCGCACTGACACGGAACACAAAAGTCCGAGTGTATCAGGCCTGTGTCCTCAGTACCTTGCTCTACGGCAGTGAGGCCTGGACAACGTATGCCAGCCAAGAGCGACGTCTCAATTCATTCCATCTTCGCTGCCTTCGGAGAATACTTGGCATCAGGTGGCAGGACTATATCTCCAACACAGAAGTCCTTGAAGCGGCCAACATCCCCAGCTTATACACACTACTGAGTCAGCGGCGCTTGAGATGGCTTGGCCATGTGAGCCGCATGGAAGATGGCAGGATCCCCAAAGACACATTGTACAGCGAGCTCGCCACTGGTATCAGACCCACTGGCCGTCCATGTCTCCGTTATAAAGACGTCTGCAAACGCGACATGAAATCGTGTGACATTGATCACAAGTCGTGGGAGTCAGTTGCCAGCATTCGCCAGAGCTGGCGGGCAGCCATAAAGACAGGGCTAAATTGTGGCGAGTCGAAGAGACTTAGTAGTTGGCAGGAAAAAAGACAGAGGCGCAAGGGGAGAGCCAACTGTGCAACAGCCCCAACAAACAAATTTCTCTGCAGCACCTGTGGAAGAGCCTGTCACTCCAGAATTGGCCTTTATAGCCACTCCAGGCGCTGCTTCACAAACCACTGACCACCTCCAGGCGCGTATCCATTGTCTCTCGAGATAAGGAGGCCCAAAAGAATTCATCTCTTCTTTTATCGAACAGTGTGCACTAGTTGCAACCCTCAAGTTCTCCGGGACCATTCCCATATCCATGGAGGATTGGATCGATTGTTTGCAGTGTCTACACTGTTTCCAACACTCCTTCCCTCATTAATTCACAGATATTCCATCCAAACTCGATAAGTATTTTACTTTATTGTGGATAGCGCTGGATTGAAAAGGGTTAACCGATTCTGTTTTTTCAGTGACTGTAATTAATGTTAATCTCCATGGACTCAGTTGTGCCACTGGAGGTTTTCCCTCTTCTGTTAATAAGGGACTGCTTTCAATGTGTTCTGTAGCATCACCTCTGCCACTAACATGGATCAGCTTCTTCAATGAGAGGGAGAGGATAGATCTGAGTGTGGAATATTACAACAATTGTCTGGAATCTGAGAATAGCATTTGGTAGAATTACAACAATGGATCAGAATCTAAGAACAGCTAATTGGAATGTTACAACAATGAGGCAGAGTTTCTCCTAGGAGTTTGACTATCTTTTGGCATATTATGCGTGGATGAAATTGGATCGACGAATCTATTATGGTTTTCTGATTATTCAAACGATTTATTATCCCATCCTCGCTGTTGTTGGTGTCCCTGGTAGGTATCTATTTCCAGCGTTTAATTCTACAATCATGCTGAGCTGTTCATATTATATTCTCTATTCTCTATATATTGCTGTTTTACTGCCTCTGGTATGTTTCTTTGTTCCGCTATTAGATCTGTATATCAAGGTTCACTGTGTTATTTGTCTTGCCATTGAAAACTTGGGCAGCCCTAAGCTATCCCTTGGTTCTCCATCATAGATTCTGTTCACTATTCATTCACTCCATTCCAGGCACTGCCCACTGCCGGAGAATCAACCAGACCATTGTTAAGTTCAGCATTCTATTTGGCCTTAAGATGAGTTCTGAATTGATATAGCTCCAGAACATGAATCGTGCCTATTACCACATTCAGAATATTGCCCTTTCCTCCCATCAGCCTATCTGATTCTGAAAGGCTGGTCCATGCCTTTTCTAAGTCCAGAATTGTCTAAGCAATACTATCCTCCACGGCCTCCCAGCCTACATGCAGCAGACCACATCAAAAACTATGCATCTTTCTGCTAACTCACACCACGTCCCATTTACCCATCCCATGTGCCCACTGAGATACACTACTCTAGATCCGCCTGAGTCTTGAGTTTAAGTGTATCATATAATTATTCAAATTCATCCACGGTCTTACATCTTCAGTAATTTCCATTAGCCTTCCCTTTCCCCACAGTTGCACAAATCTTTTTCCTTCAATTATTCATCTAATTACCTTTCTGAAGTTAATTCCTTCCTCACTCTGTCTTACCCTGTCGTTCCCTCTCTCCCTCCATTTTTATTCCCATCTCTCACTCTCTCTTTTTCTCCCTCTCTCACTGTTTCATGCTGATCAATTCATATTCATAGAATGATGCATATAAGTCCTAGTGCATGAATCACAAAAGGTGAGCATGCAGGAACAACACGTAATTAGGAAAGATAATAGAATGTTATCATTTATCACAAGAGGAATTGAATGCAAAAGTAGGGAGGTTATGCTTCAGCTACACAGGGCATCGGTGAGACCACATCTGGAGGACTGTGTACAGTATTGGTCTCTTTATTTCAGGAAGGATGTAAATGCGTTGGAGGCAGTGCAGAGCAAGTTTACTAGAATAATACCTGGAATGGGCGGGTTGACTTCTGAGGAAAGATTAGACAGGTGAGGCTTGTATCTGCTGCAATTTAGAAAAGTAGGAGGCGACTTGATTGAAACGTATACGATCCTGAGGGGTCTTGTCAGGGTAGATGTGGAAAGGATGTTTCACCTTGTGGGAGAATCTAGAAGTGAGGCTGGGGGGTCACTGTTTAAAAATAAGGGGTCGCGCATTTAAGCCAGAGATGAGGAGATTTTTTTTTTCTCTCAGAAGGTCGTGAGTCTTTTGGAATTCCCTTCCTCAAAAGGTGGTGGAAGAAGGGTCTTTGAATATTTTTAAGACAGAGGTAGATAGATTCTTGATAAGCAAAGGGGTGGAAGGTTATCGGGGGAAGGTGGAAATGTGAGGTAATCCGTTCAGCCATGAACTTATTGAATGACAAAGCAGGCTGGTTGGACCGAGTGGCCTACACCTGCTCCTAATTCGTATGTTCATACTTATCTTCGTATGGTAAAATTACAAAGAGATATTGAAAGATTAAGTGAATGGACAAAACTGTTCGGAATATATTTCAATGTGTAGAATTGCGAGGTCATCCACTTTTATCCAAATAGGATAGAACAGATCCTCCATAGATACTGAAACGTTAGAAATATGGCAAGTCCAATGACACTTGGGGTCCAGGTACATAGATCATAAAAATATAGTGAACAAGCACAGAAAGTAATAAAAAAGAATAGAATGTTGAACTTTATATTTCGAGTGATAGAATACCAGGGTGAAGAATTCCTGTTTCAGTTCCACAAAGCCCTGGCTAGACGATACTGGAATTCGATGAGCAGTTCTCGGGACCACAACTTAGGAAAGGTACATAAATTTTCCACAGAGGGTGTGCCGAGTAGATTTACAAGAATTGTGACTAGACTTCAATTCGTAAATTACATGGAAAGATTACAAAAACCGGGGTGCGGGGTATGAGTGTATTCCCTCGAAATTACAAAGTACAATTAATTTTACCAACTTGTTAGATGGAAAAGACAGGGTAGAAAGAGAGAAACTGTTTCTGCTGGTTGGGAAATCTACGACTCGGGGCATAGTGAAAAGGTTCAGAACAGATCTCTCAGCTCAAAAATCCTTGCGGTTATTTGCGCCACAAGCAGTAGCGGAATGTTGTTGCTGCACAATCTGTAAACTCATGGCACGGCATATCGTTCACTCTACTGATATCATCAAGCCAGGGGACTAACCCTTGTTCAATAAGAAGCAGACTTGTATCGAAAAAGTTAAGCGATCTCACAACCAATGAATCAAAGATCTGTAGTCCAGGCACATCCAGTTGTGATGAGTGGTCGACGTTTAATTGACTAACCAGAGGAGGAACATTCACAAATATCTCCATCATAATGGGTTATTCAGCCCAGTATGTCAGTGCAAAAACAATGCTGAAACATTGCAAACATCCTCAGGCAGAAGTGCCAAGTGGATGATCCATCTCGGCCTCCTTCTGACGTCCTCATCATCACAGATTTCAGTCTTTCACCAAATCAATTTAGTCTCCATCATAGCAAGCAACAGCTGAATATTTTCTGCTTGATACGGCGATGGCTATGGATCCTGACAACATCCTGGCTGTAGTACTGAAGATTTGTACGCCAGAATTAGGGACATTGTTTGTTCATTGCTCAACCCATTTGGCCTTGTGCATTAGTACTGGAGGAAGTGACAATTCTGTCGGTGGAGTGGCTGATGGATTAAAATCCCAACCTTAATGATGGCCCATCTTCTCTTCCAGTAGCGTGAGTAAGCAGGCCCATCACACAACAGCTTGCAAACCCTATACTTATCCCCAACAAACACCACCAAATTCACTCTTAGCCCCCTTGTACAGCCCCGGATCCCTGGAACCCACTGCAAAGCCCTCATACTCTGGAGACTCGTGCAGAACCCCCAGTAACCAAAGAGCCCGTTGCAGAGTCCATGGTACCACGGGCCCCCTACAGAGTCTCCAGAAATCCAGATCCACTTGCAAAGCCTTCAGTTCCCAGGGCATTTCCCAGAGTCCCCAGAACCATTTACTAAGGGGCGGCACAGTGGCGCAGTGGTTAGCACCGCAGCCTCACATCTCCAGCGACACGGGTTCAATTCTGGGTACTGCCTGTGTGGAGTTTACAAGTCCTCCCTGTGTCTGCGTGGGTTTCCTCCGTGTGCTCCGGCTTCCTCCCACATGCCAAAGACTTGCTGGTTGATAGGTTAATTGGCCATTATAAATTGCCCCGAGTACAGGTAGGTGGTAGGGAAATATAGGGACAGGTGGGGATGTGGTAGGAATATGAAATTAGGGTAGGATTAATATAAATGGGTGTTTGATGGTCGGCACAGACTCGGTGGGCCGAAGGGCCTGTTTCAGTGCTGTATCTCTAAAAAACTAAAACTAAAACCCGGGGCCCCTCATAGAGCCCCCAGTACTGCAACATTCTTTCAGTGCCCACAGGACCCCAGACATGCTGGTAGTGCCATACTGGCAGTACTTCTGGTATCCGCTCCCTTTCAGTGCACATATAAATGCAGTCCTACAACCATCTCCGAACCAGCCTCTTCCCCATGCAGAAATGTTCTGAGCTGCCTACTCTTCACTGCAATGTGCACCTTCGACTCAGTACTGCCAGGTTTTACTTGTCAGAAATCCAGAGGCACGTAAATGCCACCTGCCATTCACAGAATCACTCAACTATCATTAAATCAGTATCAGTTTTAGTTATATTTAAATGTCACCATTGTGCTTTCCCACCATTGAAAAAAGAAACAGTAACTAATGACACAACATCAACTTTCTGGGTTGACGGCTGTGTTGCAATTACCTGTCGGCCTACGCCACCATAACGAGCTTCCACGCCTACATTAAGTTCAGTCCTAGATCGGTGCGAGCCACGCCGTTCTAGTACAGCGACAACAAAAATTAGGAAAATCCAAGCGCCTAGTCAGTCTACTCTTAATCATCAGTAGTTTGACGGAAGGTATCATCAACAGTGTTATCTAGCAGCATTTATTCAGCAATATTCCACTCACAGATGCACAGATTGAATTCTGACGGGGCCACTCAGTTGCAATTACATATAATTTCCTTTCGAATGCCTCAAGTGATCCTGTCTCCATCGTACTCTATGACAGTGCATTCCAGATCCTGACCACTCGCTGTGTAGAAACATTTTCCTCATGTTGGCATTGCTTCTTTTACGAATTACAGGAAATCTGTGCTCACTCATTTTTGATCCTTTGACAAGTGGGAACAGCTTCTCCCTACCTACTCTGTCCAGAACCCACATAATTTTGACAGGTTTAGATACGAAAGACAAGGACGAGCTGTTACCATTAACTGATGAAACACGGACTAGGGGCCACAGATGGAAGGTTTTGGGTAAGAGATGCAGGGAGAATCTCAGGAAGAACATTTTTACACAGTGGATGGTATTGACCTGGAACTCACTGCCCATGAGGGTGGTGGAAGCCGAGACAATCAATGATTTCAAAAGGAAACCGAATGGACAACTGAAGGAAATTAATTTACAGGGATAAGGGGATTGAGCGGGGCAGTCGGTCTGACTGGATTGTTCCACATGGAGCTGGCATGGAGGTGCCGAATGGCCTCCTTCTGTGGCGTGAACGACTCTATGAACTTTTCACACTCTATGATTCTATGTTGTATATGTTTTCTGCTTCTGTCTGGAAAGATTCAGATACCTAGCTTTTCAATGAAATTGTGGCCTTAACAGCCACAGACAGCTCTGTCCTCATCCTGGTGTGAGGCTCCAGGTCGTGTTGCAGGAGGTGACAGAGCTCTGTGACCACCTCCTTATTGAATCACAGTCGCCTCACACACTGCTCCTGGGTTAGGTGTAGGTCGGAAAAGTGCTCTTGGAAAACCCGGGATGGGTAGGGCAGAGTCCCCTCATCCTCCTTCTTTCCAGAGCTTCCCCTCGCTGCAACCTCTGCTGCATTTGTTGGTCATGTCACAGACCCAGAGACGCTATAACTACAATCCCCATACTTCGTCTAGAGCTGGCACACCAAATCCTCTCTCCATCCTGAGTGTCTGCAGCAGCTCACAACACAAGTAGTAGAGTGACATCACATTCAACCCCCTCCTTATATGAGCAGCAAATACATGGCATGACTGAGCTAGAGTCCTGCCCAGCATGGAGCACTGTGCAAACCACACTGGAGTACTGCCCAGCATGGGGCACTGTGCAGGCCACACCAGAGCCCTGACCAGTATGGGACACCGTGCTGACCACATCAGAGCCCTGCGCAGCATGGGGCACTGTGCTGATCACACTGGAGCCTTGTACAACATGGAGCACTGTGCCGGCCACACTAGAAGTGACAGGCTGTGTGGTTCACATCATTTTGTGGATCCCAGCTTCCGTACAGTCAGCACCATTGGTGCTGTAGAGTCGACAGTCGTGGCTCGGGGCAGATACAGAGCGAAAAAAATCATTTAAAAAGGGGATTTGAAAAAATATTGAAGGCAAAAGATTTGCAGGAATATGGGACTGGATAGGGGAAATGGACTCGTTGGAGGGGTGAGGCCCTGGAGACAATCAAACACAAGAATGAGAATATTAAAATTAAGGTGCTGCCAGACCGAAAGCCAATGTAGATCATTGAGCAGAGGTTTGATGGGTGATCAGGATTTGGTGTGAGTTAGGATATAGGTATCAATCACAGAATCACAGAATAATACAGTGCAGAAGAGGCCCTTCGGCCTATCGAGCCTGCTCCGATGCATTAAATCATCTGACCTGTCCATCTAATTCCATTTGCCAGCACTTGGCCCATAGCTCTGAATGTTATGGTAGCAGAGTTCTGGATGGGCTGTGTTTTATGGAGGTTTGTAACTGGAAGGGTGACCAGGATAGAATTGGAATAGTCCAGTGTGTTTAGTTTAGTTTAGATATACAGCACTGAAACAGGCCCTTCGGCCCACCGAGTCTGTGCCGACCATCAACCACCCATTTTTATACTAATCCTACATTACTACCACATCCCCACCTGTCCCTATATTTCCCTACCACCTACCTTATAAAGGCCAATTAACCTATCAACCAGCAAGTCTTTGGCATGTGGGAGAAAACCGGAGCACCCGAAGGAAACCCACGCAGACACAGGGAGAACTTGCAAACTCCACACAGGCAGTCCCCAGAATTGAACCCGGGTTGCTGGAGCCGTGAAGCTGCGGTGTTAACCACTGCACCACTGTGCCGCCCAACAAAGGCACGGATGAGGTTTTGTGCAGCGGATGGGCTGAGGCAGAGGGGGAGATTGGTGATATTACATAGTTGGTAATACGCAGGGTTGGTGGTAGAGTGAATATGGATGTGAACTCATCTCTGGTGTAAATCGAACACAGAGGTTGCATACATTCTGGTTCATCTACAGACATTGGCCAGAGAGGGGTATGTGTTTCACAGATAAGGGATGGAGTTTGTGGTGGAGACCAAACAATGGCTTCAGTCTTCCCAAAATTTACATTGCATAACAGTACTTCACTGAAACAGGCTCTACAGATAACCTGGCTGGAAATAGGGAGAGCAGCAGCAGCAAAGATGAGAGAGTAAATGACATGAAGTGCAGTAAAGTTAGCAATGGTTTACGGAGCTAATAGCTGGAGATATTCACCAGGGGTAGGAACAGCAGCGAGAAGAGCAGAGTAAATTACAGGAACAGTACTGCAGTTACACATAGTTTATATAAGTAATAGCTGGATAGAGAGACTTACCAAGGACACCAACAATAGAGAGGATGGGATAATAAATGCATTGAATAATCTGAAGTGCAAGTTTGATCCAATAGTCCAATGAGAACCGATCATAATATGTTTGAAGAAAATAACTATCCGAGGATAAACTCCTGCCCATTGTTGTAGCATTCCAAACTCTGGTTCTCTGATTCTGACCCATTTTTGTAACATTCATTCTGTTGTTCTCAGATTCTGTTCGATCCTTTCCCTCTCTCTGGAGCCACTGATTCCTGTTCGGGGATGATACACAATCTGACCTATGGGACAACCCATTGAAAGGAGTCCTGTATTAATAGAAGATGGCAACCCGCCAGTGATCGAATTAGCTTCCGTGGAGACTGACATTAATTGAAGTCACTGAACAAATAGGTTCAGTTAACCCATTTCATTCCAGCGTTTTTTGTACCACAATAAAGTAGAACACTCAGCTGGTCTGGATGAGATGTATGAGGGTTTCTGAGGGAATGAATGGTGAAATAGAAGAGGCACTGGCTAGAATCTTTCAATACTCCTTGGATATGGGAATGATGACAGAGGACTGGATGATTATAAATGTTACACCTTATATAAAAAGGAGCGATGGGGTAAACCCTATAATTACTGTCCAGTCACACTAGCATCACTATTGGGGAAATTTCTAGATGTGAGAACTCTGGAGAAAAGTATTTGTTGCTTGGCAAAATAGTGGATAGTAACTGGCTAGCAACATGGATATGCTAAAGGCAACTGATGTCTGGCAAACTTCAACAACAACTACTTATATTTATTTAGTGCCTTGAATGTTATAAAACATCCTAAGGTGCTTCACCGGAGCATTACGAAACGAGGTATGACACTGAGACACAACAAGCGACATTAGGTCAGATAACCAACAGCTTGGTCAAAGAGGTAGGTTTTAAGGAGTGTTTTAAACGAGGAAAGCGAGGTGGAGACGTGAAGAGCTATAGGAAGGGCATTACAGAGCTTGTGGCCCCAGCAGCTGAAGGCATGGCCGCCAGTAGCGCCGTGATTAAAATCAGGGATGCACAAGAGGTCATAATTAGAGGAACACAGATAGCTCGGTGGGTTGTGGAGCTGGAGGAGATTACATAGATGGGGATGGGCGAGACCATGGAAGCATCTGAAAGCAAGGATAAGCATTTTAAAATCAAGCCATTGCTTGACTGGGAGCCAATGTCGGTCAGTGATAGATGAACGGGACTTGTGTGAGCTAAGATATGAGCAGCATAGTTTTGGATGACCTCAAGTATGCTGAGAGTAGAATGTGGGGCATCAGCCAGGAATGAGATAGAATAGTTACATATAGAGGTCACGAAGGCATGAGTGAGGTTTCAGCAGCAGATGGACTGAGGCAGGAGTGAAGCCGGGCGCTGTTACTGAGGTGGAAATATGCGGTTTTAATGATACCCTGAAAATGAGGGTTGGAAACTCATTTTGTGGCCAAATGTGACACGAAGGCTGCAAACAGACTGTCTGAATCTCAGCCTGTTACCTGGGAGAGGGATGGAATCGGGAACAAGGGAACGGAGTTTTAGTGGGGAGTGAAAACAATGGCTCAGTCTTCCCAATGTTTAATTGGAAAAATTGTCTGCTCATCCAGTACTGGATGTCGGATCAGCATTCTGATACTTCAACAACAGTGGAGGACTGGAGAGAGGTAGTGGTGAAATAAACTTGATGGAGTTCTTTGATAAACATTGGAGAGGGTTGATGAGGGTGGTGTGATTGAATTTCATAAGGTATTTGATCAATTGACATTCAATAGAAAGGTTCGGAAAAGTGAACCCGATGGATTAAAGCGACAGTGAGAGTTTGGATGTAATATTGGCTAATGAACATAAAACAGAGAGAAGTGGTAAAAGCTTGTTGTTCACACTTGATGGGAGTATACAGTGGTTTTCCCCAGGGGTAGGTATTGGAATCAATGCTCTTTCTGCTCTTGAGAAACCCAGGGTGGATAGGGCAGAGGTCCATCCTTCTCCCTCTTTACAGAGCTTCCTCTCTCTGCATCCTCTGTTCCATTTTTTGGGCAGGTTGCAGACCCAGAGACACTGTAACTACAGTCTTCACACCTTGGCCAGAGCTGGTTCACCAAATCCTCTGTCCTCCCTGACTGTCTGCAGCAGCTCACAACACAACCTCCAAAAAACCATCCACAGCACCTCCACTAATTTTACAATAACGGAAGCTATACAAAAGCCCCATACCTGTAGGTTGAATGCCTGGTACCTTTAAATAACACTGGAGGGTGTTCCTTGTGCTGCAGAATGTATGTTCAGCTGAGAGTGACCAGCACAGGCGGTCAGTGGGCGTGCACAGACCATAATTCAAAGACGTGCATCAAACCCGTCGGAATGGCTGACAGACACAATATTCATACCCCTCCTCATGCGATAGACACACACACGTTACACCCAAGCTAGCGTTCCGGCCATCCCTTTAAGTATGGGAATCCCACCTGCCAAAGTTACTGAACAAGTCAGGGACATGACGGATGTTGAGGTTAGGGACAGATGTTTGATTACTCTGGGTCAAGTCGGCATAAGGAGGAAGGAAGTGTTGGGTATTCTAAAAGGCATTAAGGTGGACAAGTCCCCAGGTCCGGATGGGATCTATCCCAGGTTAATGAGGATGGCGAGAGAGCAAATAGCTGGGGCTAAACAGATATATTTGCAGCATCCTTAAACACGGGTGAGGTCCTGGAGGACTGGAGAATTGCTAATGTTGTCCCCTTGTTTAAGAAGGGTAGCAGGGAAAATCCAGGTAATTATAGACTGGTGAGCCTGACGTCAGTGGTAAGGAAGCTGCCGGAGAAGATACTGAGGGATAGGATCTATTCCCATTTGGAAGAAAATGGGCTTATCAGTGATAGGCAACATGGTTTTGTGCAGGGAAGGTCATGTCTTACCAACTTAATAGAATTCTTTGAGGAAGTGACAAAGTTGATTGATGAGGGAAGGCCTGTAGATGTCATATACATGGACTTCAGTAAGGCGTTTGATAAGGTTCCCCATGATCGGCTGATGGAGAAAATGAAGTCGCATGGGGTCCAGGGTGTACTAGCTAGATGGATAAAGAACTGGCTGGGCAACAGGAGACAGAGAGTAGCAGTGGAAGGGAGTTTCTCAAAATGGAGACATGTGACCAGTGGTGTTCCACAGGGATCCGTGCTGGGACCACTGTTGTTTGTGATATGCATAAATGATTTGGAGGAAAGTATAGGGAGTCTGATTAGCAAGTTTGCAGACGACACTAAGATTGGTGGAGTAGCAGATAGTGAAGGGGACTGTCAGAGAATACAGCAGAATATAAATAGATTGGAGAGTTGGGCAGAAAAATGGCAGATGGAGTTCAATAAGGGCAAATGCGAGGTGATGCATTTTGGAAGATCCAATTCAAGAGTAAATTATACAGTAAATGGAAAACTCCTGGGGAAAATTAATGTACAGAGATACTTGGTTGTTCAGCTCCATTGTTCCCTGAAGGTGGCAACGCAGGTCAATTGAGTGGTCAAGAAGGCATACGGCATGCTTTCCTTCATCCGACGGGGTATTGAGTACAAGGGTTGGCAGGTCATGTTACAGTTGTATAAGACTTTGGTTCGGCCACATTTGGAATACTGCGTGCAGTTCTGGTCGCCACATTACCAAAAGGATGTAGATGCATTGGAGAGGGTGCAGAGGAGGCTCACCAGGATGTTGCCTGGTATGGAGGGCGCTAGCTATGAAGAGATGTTGAGCAGATTAGGATTATTTTCATTAGAAAGGCGGACGTTGAGGGGGGGACCTGATTGAGGTGCACAAAATCATGAGAGGTATAGACAGGGTGGATAGCAAGAAGCTTTTTCCCAGAGTGGGGAATTCAATTACTCGGGGTCACGAGTTCAAAGTGAGAGGGGAAAGGTTTCGGGTGGATATGCGTGGAAAGTTCTTTACGCAGAGGGTGGTGGGTGCCTGCAACGCATTGCCAGTGGAGGTGGTAGACGTGGGCACGATAGCATCTTTTAAGTTGTATCTAGACAGATACATGAATGGGCAGGAAGCAAAGAGATACAGACCCTTAGAAAATAGGCGACATGTTTAGATAGAGGATCTGGATCGGCGCAGGCTTGGAGGGCCGAAGGGCCTGTTCCTGTGCTGTAATTTTCTTTGTTTTTTGTTCTACCCCATATGCCATTGTAACAACCTTATCTACCTGTGCTGCGGCCTTCATTGAAACTTGAAGCTGAACAGACTATTATATGAGAAGTAAGAAATTGCAGGGATACAGAGAGAAGGCAGGGGTTGGCATTAGGTGAATTGCTCATTCGGAGAGCCAGTGCGGACACAACGGGCTGAATGGTTCCTTCTGTGCTGTAATAATTCTTGATTGTTTTATTTCAGAATGTTGACCAATGGACGCTGTAATGGGGCATCTCAGATGGGAGCTTTGGTGGAGAATGGGGGATCCATGGTGGGAAAGGGAGGTTATCCTTTGGAACGGGAAACTTCGCAGACACTCTCCGACAGCCTGTGCGTGTCAAAGGTATCCTGGAAATAATGTCCCTGCCTCCTCCTCCACCTGAGGTGGGCTCCAGATTCCTGATATTCTGTGTGCTCATATTGGTGATGATGTGAAGGGTGCAGCAGAACACAATGAACGTGGACACCTGCTCCAGTCTTTACTGGAGGGCTCGCCCTGAACGGTTCAGACATCGGAAGTATTGCTTCATCAAAGCGATGGTCTGCACCACGATGTTCCTGGTGATTCCATTGCTCATGTTATGCACAATGTAAATTGTGTGGGGTTGGTTGGCGGTGGGAGTTGGTTTGGTGGTGTAGAAACATGAGCTGTGTCTCGAGGGGGTTTCCTTTGTGTCCGAGGAGCCACATTCTGGTTTTCTGTGACATAGCAACCACACCCAGCATAGATGGCCTCCATCACCTAGCGGATACATCAGTGAACAACACACAGTCCTCGCAACGACAGGCAGTTAGTCCACTTTCAGTGGTGCGAAAAGGTTGAGAAACAATGATAGGGGAAACAAAACAGAAGGCATTTTGAGAGTTTTCAGGCAATTCAGGATAGCCAGCATAAATTTACAAAAGGAGGTTCACGCTTGACTAATATAATTGAATTTTTGATGATGTAAGAGAGAAGGTTGATGAAGGAAATGTCATGGATTTTGTCTATATTGGTTTAAAGAAGGTGTTTGATAAAGTACCACATTAACATTTAATTACCAAAATTGTATCTCATGGATGGGAGGATCAATGACAAATTGGAATTAAAAATGGTTTATGTAAAAGAAAACAGTTTGTCATATTGATGATAATTAACTGTAGTATTATCTCCAAGTCTTTTGGTTCTGGATCTTTATTTAACAATTAACTGTACATTTACACACCTTTGTATTGGTTGTGGATTTCTCTTCAACAATTAACTGCAGAATTATGTCCCTGTATATGGGTTGTGCATATCCATTAAACAATTAACTCTAGATTTTTCCCCTGTGTATTGGTTGTGGAACTCTACTTAACAATTAGCTGTAGATTTCTTCCCTGTGTATAGATTGTGGATTTCTAATTGACAATTAACTGTAGATTTAGCCCCCTGTGTATTGGTTGCAGACCTCGTTTTAACAATTAACTGTGGATATAGCCCCTGTGTATTGATGTTGGGTCTCTATTTACCATCTAGCTGTAGAGTTATGCACCTGCCTAATCGTTGTGGGCCTCTATTCAACAGCTAACTGAAGATTGATCTACTGTGTATTGGTTGTGGAACTCTACTTAAACATTAACTGTAGTTTTATCCTGTGTATTAGTTGTGGATCTCTATTTAACAATCATCTGTAGATTTATGTTTTGTTTAGTTGAGTTTAGCTGAGAGATACAGCACTGAAACAGGCCCTTCGGCCCACCGAGTCTATGCCGACCATCAACCACTATTTTTTCTAATCCTACAGTAATCCGGACGAAACTGAAGAGCACAGCTGTCGATACTTTAATCCCCGATCCTGCTGTCTTCACCGCCCAGAGTGTCTGCAGCCACGGCGTGCAGTAAGTCCATTGAGGTGAAGAAGGAGCAGCGGGACCCAAGGGAAGTCTTGAGAAAAGGTGCCCTAAACACCCAAAAAATCCACGAACGGCCCCCCGCCCCCAGCCGCAACTTCAAAGCGCCCGCGGAGATGGCTCAGAGAGCATCTGCAGCGCACTGTCCGCAATTCAGTATGTCTTCATTTAAACCACTGCAAAAAAACCCTTAGCGAATGTAATCACCTCTGTACGTCTGCCAAAAGATGCTTCACCTCCCGAAGGACGTGGATGAGCTTACCGGATGTCGATGGTGGGCACTGAGGAAATGGCTTATTACCTGCACCCGCTTTCCCCCTTTCCCCTCCCCTTTCCCCCTTCCCCTCCCCTTTCCCCCCTTCCACCCCACGTCCCCTTCCCAGCTCCCCCTCGCACCCCCCTCCCTCCACCCCTCCCCCTCGCATCCCCTCCTCCCACCGGCACCATCCTACACCTGTGTCAGGGCCCTAACAACCCCACTGCCTTGTGGGCGTCTCGGCAGAGACCAACTCTAAGGGAGCAAAACCAAACAGATAATCCAGAGCGCAACTCCGTAGGCGGTCATGTGTCACCTTTGGCATGTTTCCGGCAGTTCCTGCAGCCATACTGGTGCCAAACGTCGTGCTCTGCATTCCTTTGCACACCACCAGAAAGGCCGAGAGGGGTGTTTTGACGACTGGGCAACTCTCAACCTCCATATATTTGCACAGGCATGCGCCATGGAGAGGTCACAGCGAATGAAACAACACGGAAGGCAGCAGTTACCGGTTATAAGTCCAGATAAATTGGCGTAGAAACTGGGCGCCACGGGTTGCCTTTGTCGATGGGAGAGGTTATTGTACCTCACTGGACAGCTACCACCCGCCTCAAACCGGGCAGCCCCCGGTCAATAAAGTTCTGTCCCACCACAGTCTACCTGCTTCAATGGGTGCTTGGAGCTCAGGGTCATTGCCCGAAAGGTGGACTGATATGCTGTTCTCCCTTCGTCAGATACAGGAGAAATGCCGTGAGCAACAGATGCCCCTCTACATTGCTTTCATTGATCTCTCCAAAGCCTTTGACCTCGTCAGCCGACGTGGTCTCTTCAGACTACTAGAAAAGATTGGATGCCCACCAAAGCTACTAAGTATCATCACCACATTCCATGACAATATGAAAGACATAATTCAACATGTTGGCTCCTCATCAGAGCCCTTTCCTATCCTGTGTGGCGTGAAACAGGGCTGTGTTCTCGCACCCACACTTTTTGGGATTTTCGTCTCCGTGCTGCTTTCACATGCGTTCAAGTCCTCTGAAGAAGGAATTTTCCTTCACACAAGATAAGGGGGCAGGTTGTTCAACCTTGCCCGTCTAAGAGCGAAGTCCAAAGTATGGCA
Source organism: Heterodontus francisci (assembly GCF_036365525.1). Classification (NCBI taxonomy): domain Eukaryota; kingdom Metazoa; phylum Chordata; class Chondrichthyes; order Heterodontiformes; family Heterodontidae; genus Heterodontus; species Heterodontus francisci. The sequence goes on from NW_027141229.1 coordinate 3,291,627, forward strand.
AGTCCTCATCATGGAACTCCTCTTTGCTGACAATGCTGCTTTAACATCTCACACTGAAGAGTGCCTGCAGAGTCTCATCGACAGGTTTGCGGCTGCCTGCAATGAATTTGGCCTAACCATCAGCCTCAAGAAAACGAACATCATGGGGCAGGATGTCAGAAATGCTCCATCCATCAATATTGGCGACCACGCTCTGGAAGTGGTTCAAGAGTTCACCTACCAAGGCTTAACGATCACCAGTAACCTGTCTCTAGATGCAGAAATCAACAAGTGCATGGGAAAGGCTTCCACTGCTATGTCCAGACTGGCCAAGAGAGTGTGGGAAAATGGCGCACTGACACAGAACACAAAAGTCCGAGTGTATCAGGCCTGTGTCCTCAGTACCTTGCTCTATGGCAGCGAGGCCTGGACAATGTATGTCAGCCAAGAGCGACATCTCAATTCATTCCATCTTCGCTGCATCCGGGGAATACTTGGCATCAGGTGGCAGGACCGTATCTCCAACACAGAAGTCCTCGAGGTGGCCAAAATCCCCAGCTTGTACACACTACTGAGTCAGCGGCGCTTGAGATGGCTTGGCCATGTGAGCCACATGGAAGATGGCAGGATCCCCAAAGACACATTGAACAGCGAGCTCGCCACTGGTATCAGACCCGCCGGCAGTCCATGTCTCCGCTTTAAAGACGTCTGCAAACGCGACATGAAGTCCTGTGACATTGATCACAAGTCGTGGGAGTCAGTTGCCAGCGTTCGCCAGAGCTGACGGGCAGCCATAAAGACGGGGTTCAAGTGTGGCGAGTCGAAGAGACTTAGTAGTTGGCAGGAAAAAAGACAGAGGTGCAAGGGGAGAGCCAACTGTGCAACAGCCCCGACAAACAAATTTCTCTGCAGCACCTGTGGAAGAGCCTGTCACTCCAGAATTGGCCTTTATAGCCACTCCAGGCGCTGCTTCACAAACCACTGACCACCTCCAGGCGCGGATCCATTGTCTCTCGAGATATGGAGGCCAAAGAAGAGGACACTAATGCCATATTCCTACCACATCTCCACCTGTCCCTATATTTCCCTACCACCTACCTCTACTAGGGGTAATTTATAATGGCCAATTTACCTCCCAACCTGCAAGTCTTTTGGTTTGTGGGAGGAAACCGGAGTACCCGGAGAAAACCCACGCAAACACAGGGAGAACTTGCAATCTCCACACAGGCAGTACCCAGAATTGAACGCGGGTAGCTGGAGCTGTGAGGCTGCGGTGCTAACCACTGCGCCACTGTGCCGCCCAATTATCTTCCATGTATTGGTTGTGAACATTTATTTAAAAATGAATGTAGTTTTATCCCACTGATTATTGGCTGTTGATATATCTTTAACAATTAACTGTAAATTTATTCACTGTGTATTGCTTGTGGATCTCTATTTAACAATCAACTGTCGATTTCTCCCCCTGTGTATGGATTGTGGATCTCTACTGAATAATTAACAGTTGATTTTTTTCCTCGGTATTTGCTATGGACCCTTATTTCACAATTGACTGTCGGTTTAATCCCTGTGTATTGGTTGTGGATCTCTATTTAATAATTATATGTAGATTTATCACCTGTGCAGTGATTGTGCATCTCTATTTAACATTAACTCCGTATTTTCTTCCTTCTGTATTCGTTGTGGACCACTTTTTAAAAATTAACTATAGATTTATCCCATGTGCATTTGTTGTGCATCTCTATATAGCAAATAACTTTAGATTTATCCCTTGTGTGTTCGTTGTGTGCCTCTATTTAACAATTAACAGTAGATATAGCCCCCTGTGTATTTGTTGTGGATCTCTATTTAAAAATATAATTGTCAAATTATTCCCTGTGTATTGGCTGTGGACCTCTATTTCACAATTATCTGTGGATTTATCCCCCTGTGTTTTGGCTGTAGATATCTATTTAACAGTTGACAGTAGATTTATCCTCTGTGTATTATTTGCATACCTTAATTTAACAAATAACTGTAGAGTTATCCCCCTGTGTATTGGTTGAGGATCTCTACTTGCCAATGAACTGTAAACTTATCCCCAGATGGCTGGCCGTGGACCGCTATTTAATAATTAACTGTATATACATATATCTCCCTGTGCATTGGCTGTAGAGCTCTACTTAACAATTTACTGTGGATTTATCTCCTGTGTATAAATTGAGGACCTCGATTTAACAATTTACTGTAGATTTATCTCCTCTGTTTTGCTTGTTGACCTCTATTTAACATTTAACTGTAGATCTATTCCCTCGGTATTGGCTGTGGACCTGTATTTAACAATTATCTGTAGATTTGTCTCCTGTGCATTGGCTTTTGACCTCTATTTAACAATTAACAGTAGAATTATCCCAACGTGCATTGGTTGTGGACATGTATTTAACATTTAAATGTAGATTTATCCACTGTTTATTAGTTGTGAATCTCTATTTAACAATTAACAATAGACTTATCCCCCTGATTATTCGTTGTGGACCTCTATTTGACAATTAACTGCATATGTATAGCAACACATTTTACTTGAAGGAAGTGAGTGGTCCAGTCTCTTCCCACCTACATCCGTTGCTGTTCTGACGCCCTACGCCATTTTGACAATTTCCAGTTTGCTGGTCCCAACTGCCTCCTCTTCACGTCCAATCGCTCTACACCTCCACCTCCTACCAGGACGGGTTGAGTGCTCTCCGCTTCTTCCTTGAGCAGAAGCTCCACCAGTCCCCATTCACCACCAACCTCCTCCGCCTTGCTGAGCTTGTTCTCACATTGAACAACTCCTGCTTCAACTCCACTCACTTCTTTCTCTGACCTCCAAGATCACCACAGGAGGGCAATACAACACTACATTGTTGGCATTGCAGTGTCGGCCAGACATGAATCTCTCAGACTGTTATCAATTCCACTAAAATTTAAGGATAGGCGAACACTGTTGATGAATAAATTCTGCAATTAACTAAACTGGAGCAAACTGAGCCAGTCAGTTTTATTATCAGTTCACTTCGACGTGCCGAATTCAAGCGAATCTGAAGCGAAAATCAGCTATAATTTAATGCGTTAAATTAATCAATTCGATTCCAATAAATTAGATACAAAAGTTTTAATTTAAGATTATCTTTTAAATACTAAAACCTATTTGTCGTTTCCAGTATATTTGGCATATGCATCCTTTGCTCTTATACTGGATTTCTAGTCATAAAATCGTAGAGCACAGAAAGTGGCCATTCAGTCTATTGTGCTTGTGCTAGCTCTTAGAAACAGCTGCTCAATTCATCCGACTCCCCTGCTGTTTCCCCCAAATGCTGTAAAATTACAATTCCGCTGATGGCCAGTTGGAAATCTCAACCAACAGATAGAAAAGCTAAGAAATGAGGTCAGAAAAGTGTCGAAAAACGACTCTTAAGCTATTTTGAGGAAGAGAAACGCATCACCATTAACAAAGATCTGTCAGTTCACAAATCATGACATGAGAAATTGGCATCGTTTTTTTTTCGGTGCGAGCATTGAAATTTGTCCCGAAGCAAAATACACATTTTCACGATCACAGCTTTGTACAAAAATGTAAATGAACCACTTTGGCTATCATGAACAATGCCAAAATATTACTCCCATTAATCCTACCTAAAATGGGAGAGTCACGCTCATCGTTGTCACTTGGTCAAAATCCTACAGCTCTCTACTTAACAGAACTGTGGAAGTAGCTTCTTCACACCGTTCAAGAAGAAGGCCCATCACCACCTTCTCAAGGGGCATTTGGGGTGGGCAATAAATGCTGACCTGGCCAATGACACGCATGTACCGAGAATGATTAAACATAACATTATTAGCCTCAAGGATGACACAGCTTGTTGGAATTAATCGTGCTTGTACAAAACTGCTGAGATGTGGTGATGTGCCCCTTTAAAACTAATGTCTGCACCCAGAGAATAGGGCGACAAGGGACTTTGTTCTGTTCAAGAATTAGGATGAGAGCTCTGTGCCAAAGCAGAGAGTCACACACAAGGCAGCACTGGAAAATCCGGGAGGACATCAGCAAGCTCACACAAGAAGGAATTCCAGAATCGAACTTGGTACAGGGCTTTGCAGTTCTGGCCTACACCACCAACTCATGCCAGCTTGTGTAGCAGCGCCAATGTGGCACTACCACACCATCTTGACAACTCCACTATATCATGCATGCCCTTTCACAATTACTATTCCTGCATGTTCCGATCTAAATACCATTCAGAACCGATCCAGTCTGGCACCACGTGAAAAAAATCACTTGAACTGACAGAGATATCTCCCACTGTCACTATGATAAATGTATCAGTGAATGACGCCAGGAGAAATTCATGTGACTGCGCCATTCTGTACTCCAGCATGCGACAGTAAAACAGGAGCATGAGAGCTTGTAACCGAATTAAATCTTTCGCAGGTGAACAGGTTGCAAAGATTTTGCAACCCACACTAGAAGAAGATGTCTTTTAGAATAAAGCCAAGCTGTCAGAGACATGGCCCTTGCAGGATTAAGTTACAGGAGGAGAATTTAGTCTGTCCCCCTCATTATATTCACATAACATATCTGGAATGTTCTCTGTGACAAGATGGATGTTCACTCATACCTGTTAGTCTATGACATGTGTCTATCTGAGTGTACAGTTAGTGTTATAATGTTGTTGAAATGTTAATTTCTATTATAGAATCATCGGCCATTGGCTCTGCCTTCACTTAGTTTCCAACCTTCCTAAACCCACACCCTTCAACCGACCTATCCAAATACTCTTCTTAAAAACCACCTCCATTTAAAACTTTCCTGACACCATCTTAGATATCCTTTGATTAGACAGCCATTTTATTGCACCTGAGTGAAACATTTTGATGCATTTTTCGACATAAAGGCTTTAAATAAATATAAGTAGTTGACATCAGACATTAGGAAATGGTGAATATTATTCATTGGCCCTAGAAATCTAAACCAGGTACTGGGATATCGGTTCTATCTACTCTGTCAGTCTCCAGCAAGAGAACGTGCCAATTTAGGACTTCAATTTAAGGATTAGGATTTCAAAATCATATAGTTTATGCATATTGCAATACTGCAACTGCTTGTGAGAGTCTTATCTCACGTTTCAGATCCCCATACCTAACATCCCCCTCATCTCACATCCACCTTATTATACATTCACTGATCTCACATCCCCTTTATCACACATCCCCCTTATCACACATCCCCCTTATCTCACATCCCCCTTATCTCACAACTCCCTTATCACACATCCCCCTTATCACACATCCCCTTATCACACATCCCCCTTATCTCACATCCCCCTTATCTCACATCCCCCTTATCTCACAACTCCCTTATCACACATCCCCCTTATCACACATCCCCCTTATCACACATCCCCCTTATCACACATCCCCCTTATCACACATATCCCTTCTCTCACATCCCCCTTATCTCGCATCCCCCTTATCTCACATCCCCCTTATCTCACATCCCCCTTATCTCACATCCCCCTTATCACACATCCCCCTTATCACACATATCCCTTTTCTCACATCCCCCTTATCTCACATCCGCCTTATCATACATTCCCTGATCTCATACACCTCTTATTTCTACGCACCCCCCTTAGCTTTCATCTTCCTTATCTCACATCAGCCTTATCTCACATCCCCCTTATTTGACATCTCCCGGGTCTTACGTTTCTTCATCTCTCATATTCCCCATATCTCACATCCCCTATGCCTCAGTGGAGGATTCAGGCCCAGTTTTTGAGATGCTGCGTCAAGACCTATTGGAGGTCAGGTCCAGTGCCAAGCCTTGTCGGTCTCATTGGCCTCGTCGTCATTGAATGTGGATACGATGGTCTCCATTTGGCTGACCTTATATATACTACCTTGGTTTTGAAAATCCTTGGTAGATTTAATCTCCAGTCCATCGTAAACGTTTATTTTGGTAAATGGGCACCAGTGGAATCCAGCCCGGAATTTGGAATAGAAACCAACTTCAGCATATCACCATTGTCTCTCTGGCAAATATGATGACCTGGAGTTGGGCTCTAATTCTGGTCGGAGCTACTGGATTGGTTCAGTTACACAAACATTGGAAGTGAACAGTTTGCTCACACAGTGGAGTTAAACCTCTGTCTCCACTTTTCAAGGCATACGATGCCAAGAGCGCTGGAACTATTACTGTAGACTCCCTTTGTTGATTCTCTAGCGCAGAAGGCGAGGACAGAAGGCCACAGCACTGAGGGAGGTGAGCTCTCTAGGCCTCCGGGTGGGTGCCAGTTACCTCCCAAAGAAACAGGTTTCTGACTTTCAAAAGAAAAGTAAGTTGCATCAGCATCTACCACCCAACGACCGATACGGACCAAGCCCAACGTCTCTCTACTCCCAGCACCCGTACAGTGCACTAAGGGGAGAAGTGGATGACTGACGTGGGGTAGCTGGGTACTGGTGATAAGCCTGTAATGGTGCAGGCACCAACCCAAATGAGATACCCTCATATTGACCCCACCACCTACAGATTGCAGACTACACATGTTCGACACTGGGTAAACACACAATATGATACAAGACTTAGAACATAGAACAGAGAACAGTACAGCACAGTACAGGCCCTTCGGCCCACGATGTTGTGCCGAACCTTTAACCGACTCTAAGATCTAAGTAACTACCTACCCTTCATTCTAGTATACCCATGTACCTATCCAAGAGTCGCTTAAATGCCCCTAATGTATCTGCTTCTACTACCACCGCTGGCAGCGCATTCCACGCACCCACCACTCTCTGTGCAAAGAACCTACCTCTGACATCTCCCCTAAATATTCCACCAATCAGCCTAAAATTATGCCCCCTGGTGATAGCCCTTTCCACCCTGGGAAAAAGTCTCTGACTATCCACTCTATCTATGCCTCTCATCATCTTGTACCCCTCTATCAAGTCACCTCTCATCCTTCTTCGCTCCAATGAGAAAAGCCCTAAGTCCCTCAATCTTTCTTCGTAGGACATGCCCTCCAGTACAGGCAGCATCCTGGTAAATCTCCTCTGCATCCTCTCTAAAGCTTCCACATCCTTTCTATAATGAGGCTGCCAGAACTGAACACAATATTCCAAGTGTGGTCGAACCAGGGCCTTATAGAGCTGCAGCATAACCTCGCGGCTCTTAAACTCAATCCCCCTGTTAATGAAAGCCAACACACCATACGCCTTCTTAACAACCCTATCAACTTGGGTGGCAACTTTGAGCGATCTATGGACATGGACCCCAAGATCCCTCTGTTCCTCCACACGTCAAGAATCCTGTCTTTAAGCCTGTATTCCGCATTCAAACTCGACCTTCCAAAATGAATCACATCACACTTTTCCAGGTTGAACTCCATCTGCCACTTCTCAGCCCAGCTCTGCATCCTGTCAATGTCCCGTTGCAACCTACAACAGCCTTGCACACTATCCACAACTCCAGCAACCTTCGTGTCATCGACAAACTTGCAAACCCAGCCTTCCACTTCCTCATCCAAGTCATTTATAAAAATCACAAAGAGCAGCGGTCCCAGAACAGATCCTTGTGGAACACCACTGGTCACCGAGCTCCATGCTGAATACTTTCCATCTACTACCACCCTCTGACTTCTATGGGCCAGCCAATTTTGAATCCAGACAGCCAAGTTTCCCTGTATCCCATTCCTCCTTACTTTCTGAATGAGCCTACCATGGGGAATCTTATCAAACGCCTTGCTAAAATCCATATACACCACATCCACTGCTCTTCCTTCATCAATGTGTTTTGTCACATCTTCAAAGAATTCAATAAGGCTTGTGAGGTATGACCTGCCCCTCACAAAGCCATGCTGACTGTCTCTAATCAAACCATGCTTTTCCAAGTAATCACAAATCCTGTCTCGCAGAATCCTCTCCAATAATTTGCCCACTACCGACGTCAGACTGACTGGTCTATAATTCCCAGGGTTATCCCTATTCCCTTTCTTGAACAAGGGAACAACATTTGCCACCCTCCAATCATCTGGTACTACTCCAGTGGACAGTGAAGACGCAAATATCATCGCCAAAGGCGAAGCAATCTCTTCCCTCGCTTCCCGTAATATCCTTGGGTATATCGCGTCTGGCCCCGGGGACTTATTTGTCCTCATATCATTCAAAATGTGCAGCACATCCTCCCTCTTAACATCAACCTGTTCGAGCATATCAGCCTGTTCCAAGCTGTCCTCACAAACGACCAGGTTCCTCTCACTAGTGAATACTGAAGCAAAGTATTCATTTAGGACATCCCCTACCTCCTCCGACTCCAGGCACATGTTCCCTACACTATCCTTGATCGGCCCTACCATCACTCTTGCCTCCTCTTGTTCCTCACATAAGTGTAGAACGCCTTGGGATTTTCCTTAATCCTCCCCGCCAAGACTTTTTCATGTCCCCTTCTAGCTCTCCTAAGTCCATTCTTCAGTACCATCCTGGCTACCTTGTTACCCTCTAGAGCCCTGTCTGATCCTTGCTTCCTCAACCTTAAGTAAGCTTCCTTCTTCCTCTTGACTAGCTGTTCCACATCTCTTGTCATCCAAGGTTCCTTCACCCTCCCATCCCTTCCCTGCCTCATCGGGACAAACCCATCCAGCAGTCGCAGCAAGTGCTCCCCAAACAACCTCCACATTTCTGTCGTGCATTTCCCTGAGAACATCTGTTCCCAATTTATGCTCCCCAGTTCCTGCCTAATAGCATTGTAATTCCCCCTCCCCCAATTAAATATTTTTCCTTCCCGTTTGCTCCTGTCCCTCTCCATGACTATAGTAAAGGTCAGGGAGTTGTGATCACTATCACCAAAATGCTCTCCCACCGAGAGATCTGCCACCTGGCCTGGTTCGCTGCCAAGCATCAAGTCCAACATAGTCACCCCTCTAGTCGGCCTATCTACATATTGAGTCAGAAAATCTTCCTGGACACAAGTGACAAAAACTGCTCCATCCAAACTATTTGCACTAAGGAGGTTCCAATCTATAGTAGGGAAGTTGAAGTCACCCATGACAACAACCCTGTTACTTCTGCACCTTTCCAAAATCTGCCTCCCAATCTGTTCCTCCATGTCTCTGCTGCTATTGGGGGGTCTATAGAAAACTCCCAAAAAAGTGACTTCTCCTTTCCTGTTTCTGAATTCCACCCATAATGACTCAGTCGACAAACCCTCCTCGACGACCTCACTTTCTGCAGCTGTGATACTATCCCTGATTAACAATGCCACTCCCCCACCTCTTTTACCTCCCTACCTATTCCTTTTGAAACATCTAAACCCTGGAACATCCAACATCCATTCCTGCCCTTGTGATATCCACGTCTCTGTAATGGCCACAACATCGTTATTCCAAGTACTGATCCATGCTCTAAGTTCATCACCTTTATTCCTGAGACTTCTTGCGTTAAAATAGACACTCTTCAACCCATCATACTGGCTGCAACTTTGCCCTGTCAACTGTCTAAACTTCCTCACAGACTCTCTGCACTCTGTATCTGCCTGTTCAGCAGATAACCCATGCACTGATCCGTGGCTCCGGTTTCCATCCCCCTGCCAAACTAGTTTAAACCCTCCCGGAGAGCTCCAGTAAACCTCCCTCCCAGGGTATTGGTGCCCACCAGTTGAGATGCAACCTGTCCTTCTTGTACAGGTCCCACCTTCCCCAGAAGGTATCCCATTGATCCACATATCTGAATCCCTCCCTTCTTCACCAGTTCTGTAGCCACGTGTTCAGCTGCACTCGCTCCCTGTTTCTGGCCTCACTAGCACGTGGCACCGGCAACAATCCTGATCTTACTACTCTGCTCGTCCTGCCTTTCAGTTTCCAAGCTAACTCCCTATATTCGCTTTTCAGGTCCTCATCCCTTTTCCTAGCTATGTCATTAGTACCGATATAATTGCAGCAAGACATCTCTGCTTCTGTACTCGAATCATCTCGCTATGAACGCCAACAGACCATTTGCCTTTTTTTACCGCCTGTTGCACCTGCAAGCTTACCTTCAACGAACTGTGTCCGAGAAAACCCTGGTCTCGTTGCATATTCCCCTCTCTCAGTTTATCGCCGTTCAGATAATAATCTGCCTTCCTGCTTTTGCTACCAAAGTGGATAACCTCACACGTATCCACATTATACTGCATCTGTCATGCATTTGCCCACTCACTCAACTTGTCCAAATCACCCTGAAGCTTTTCTGCATTCTCCTTACAACTCACCCTCCCACCCAGTTTTATGTCATCTGCAAATTTGGAGATGTTGCATTTAGTTCCATCATCTAAATCATTAATATATATTGTGAACAGCTGGGGTCCTAGCACCGTTTCCTGCCGTACACCACCAGTCACTGCCTGCCATTGGGAAAAAGACCCATCTATACCTACACTTTGTTTGCTGTCCGCCAACTAATTTTCCATCCATCGGAATCCACTACTCCCAATCCTATGCGCTTTAATTTTACATGCTAATCGCTTATGTGGGACTTTGTTGAAAGCCTTCCGAAAGTCCAAATAATCCACATACACTGTCACCCCCTCATCAAGTCTACTCGTTGCATCCTCGAAGAATTCTAGTAGATTTGTCTACTCGAATACATGCTGACTCTGTCCGATTCTACCACTGTTCTCCAAGAGCTCCGCTATCAACTCTTTGATAAAGGACTGTAGAATTTTCCCCACTACCGATGTCAGGCTGACTGGTCTATAATTCCCTGTTTTCTCTTTACCTTCCTTCTTAAATAGTGGAGTTATATTAGCTACCTCCAATCAGTAGAAACTGTTCCAGACTCTATATAATCTTGTATGATGACCACCAATGCATCCACTATTCCCACCGACACCTCCTTAAATACTCTGGGATGTAGTTTATCAGGCACTGAGGATTCATCGGCCTTTAATCCCATCAATTTCCCCAACACCATTTCTCTACTAATACATATTTACTTCAGTTCCTCCCACTCACTGAACCCTGTGTGTTCCCCAACATTTCTGGTATGATATCGATGTCCTCCTTTGTGAAGACAGAACCAAAGTATGCATTCAGTTGGTCAGCCATTTGTTTGTTCCCCATAATACATTCCCCTGTTTCTGATTGCAAGGGACCGACATTTATCTTCACCAATCCTTTTCTCTTCACATACCTATAGAAGTTTTTACAGTCAATTACAGAGTGGATCCCTTTCACCCTCCCCCTCCCAACATACAAATGCAGAGTGGATTCGTTCCCCCCCCCCGTTGCCGATAGACACATGCAGAGTGAATATTTCCCCCCTCCCACTCCCGACCGTCAAATGCAGAACGGGTCCCTTCCCTATCTCGGCAGACAAATTCAGAGGGGATCCCTTCCACCACCGCCCCCCCCTCCCGATAGTCAATTGCAGAGCACAACCTTTTCACCCTCCCCCTCCCGACAGACCAATGCAGAGTAGATTCTTCCCCCACACCTTGCTGACAGACAAATGCAGATTGGATCCTTTTCCCCTCCTCTTGCCGATAGAAAAAGGCAGAGTGTTCCCTTTCCCTCTGCCCCTCCTGATATAAACATGCAGAGTGGTTCCTTTCCCCCTCCCTTTCGGATGGACACATGCAGAGTGTTCCCTTTTCCCCCTGCACCTCCTGACAGAAAAATGGAGAATGGACGCTTTCCCCATCCTCTTGCGGGATAGACAAATGTAGTACTCCCTTTCCCCCGCCCCTCCTGACAGAAAAAATGCAGAGTCGATCCTTTCTCCGTCCCCTTGCCAATAGACAAATGCAGCGTAGATCCTTTCCCCCGAACTTGCCGATAGATAAAAAAGCAGTTGCAGAATTCCAACCACCACACCACCACCCACTCACAACTGCCCCCCCGCCCACCCCACCCCCTCATCCCTGGTGATTTCACTTCACCAAAAATGTCTGAGTTCACGACAGAAAAGTATAAGAGCTGGACATTACTGACCAGCCTCTCCATGTACCGAAAACTCTCGCCTCGGTGGCACCAGGGAAGTTGAAGGCACGTGAGTTTCACACGTCAAGCTGAAGAATAAACGACTGGTAGGAACGTGTGGCAAATTCCGTTTAAATGAATGTAGAAATAGAATTGAAACATGCTAACTCAGTCCCATCACAGAGCTACAGATGGGTGCCAGGGAGCTTCTCCACTACCAAGAATATCAGTCCCGACAATCACAGTGTCAGCATCCGTGGTGGCTCCGACTCTCCGCTCACCCCTCCCACCTCACCCGCCATGGAACCTGATGTCAGATGAGGAACAAAATCCAGCCCAGGGTGATCTGAACTGAAGTCAGGGCTGATTTCAACCGGTCCCTGGACGCCGCGGGTCATGGTGCAGGGCTGGTAAAATGTTGCGGAGGGTTGGACCGACTAATCCTTTGGCATCGGGAAGGGCCCGCCACAGATTACTGCCAGAGGTGGAACTTGGTGCGACCCCCTCCTCCCCCATCACCTGGTGGCTGGTCCTTCATTTCCATATTAAAATGGCCATCAATGAGATGTTAATAAACTGACCTGCAGCTGGCGGCCGTCCCACGGAAATTTTACGACCTCCATTCAGCCCTCACGCACCTTCAGGTGGAGGGGTGGAGGAGAAGGGAAACATTTATTATCGGCTATGAGAAAGGTGGGAAGGTGTTGAGTGTCAAAGTGAATAAATGTCGGTGGGGGAAAATGTTCTCGATACTAATAAAATGTGATCATGGTGGTAGAGGGCAATCAATGCATGATTTACCCATTGGGGGTGGGATACGTGATTGACAACTGACATAAAATTTTATTTTAATTCCTGGAGATCGGGACCTTTAAAATTTATAATGTAACTGAAGGGCTTCGTGGCATAGAAAGTTTAAAGCAAGAATTATAGCTGGGGGAAAGGAAATTATGATGTGATCAGGCAAGATTTAGGATGCGTAGGATGGGAAAGGAAACTGCAGGGGATGGGCACAATCGAAATGTGGAGCTTATTTAAGGAGCAGCTACTGCGTGCCCTTGATAAGTATGTACCTGTCAGGCAGGCAGAAAGTTGTCGAGCGAGGGAGCCGTGGTTTACTAAAGAAGTTGAAGCACTTGTCACGAGGAAGAAGAAGGCTTATGTTAGGATGAGACGTGAAGGCTCAGTTAGGGCGCTTGAGAGTTACAAGCTAGCCAGGAAGGATCTAAAGAGAGAGCTAAGAAGAGCGAGGAGAGGACACGAGAAGTCATTGGCGGATAGGATCAAGGAAAACCCTAAGGCTTTCTATCGGTATATCAGGAATAAAAGAATGACGAGAGTTAGATTAATCAAGGATAGTAGTGGGAAGTTGTGTGTGGAATCAGAGGAGATAGGGGAAGTGTTAAATGAATATTGTTCGTCAGTATTTACAGTAGAGAAAGAAAATGTTGTCAAGGAGAGTACTGAGATACAGATTACTCGGCTAGATGGGATTGTGGTTCACAAGGAGGAGGTGTTAGCAATTTTGGAAAGTGTGAAAATAGATAAGTCCCCTGGGCCAGATGGGATTTATCCTAGGATTCTCTGCGAAGCCAGGGAGGAGATTGCAGAGACTTTGTCCTTGATCTTTATGTCGTCATTGTCGACAGGAATAGTGCCGGAAGACTGGAGGATAGCAAATGTTGCCCCCTTGTTCAAGAAGGTGAGTAGAGACAGCCCTGGTAATTATAGACCTGTGAGCCTTACTTCGGTTGTGGGTAAAATGTTGGAAAAGGTTATAAGAGATAGGATTTAGAATCATCTTGAAAAGAATAAGATCATTAGCGATAGTCAGCATGGTTTTGTGAAGGGTAGGTCCTGCCTCACAAACCTTATTGAGTATTTTGAGAAGGTGACCATACAGGTGGAAGATGGTAAAGCCGTGGATGTGGTGTATATGGATTTCAGGAAGGCGTTTGATAAGGTTCCCGACGGTAGCCCCATTGCAGAAAATACGGAAGTATGGAATTGAAGGTGATATAGTGCTTTGGATCAGAAGTTGGCTAGCTGAAAGAAGACAGAGGGTGGTGGTTGATGGCAAATGTTCATCCTAGAGTGTAGTTAATAGTGGTGTCCCGCAAGGATCTGTTTTGGGGCCACTGCTGTTAGTCATTTTTATAAAGGCTGCAGAACTGGGCTGAGAGATGGCAAATGGAGTTTAATACGGAAAAGTGTGAGGTGATTCACTTTGGAAGGAGTAACAGGAATGCAGAGTACTGGGCTAATGGGAAGACTCTTGGTAGTGTTGATGAGCAGAGAGATCTTGGTGTCCAGGTACATAAATCCCTGAAAGTTGCCACCCAGGTTAATAGGGCTGTGAAGAAGGCATATGGTGTGTTAGCTTTTATTAGTTGGGGGGTCGAGTTTCGAAGCCACGATGTCATGCTGCAGCTGTACAAATTCTGGTGCAGCCACACCTGGAGTATTGCGTGCGGTTCTGGTCACCGCATTATAGGAAGGATGTGGAAGCTTTGGAGAGGGTGCAGAGGAGATTTACTAGGATGTTGCCTGGTATGGAGGGAAGGTCTTACGAGGAAAGGCTGAGGGACTTTAGGTTGTTTTCGTTAGAGAGAAGGAGGAGGAGAGGTGACTTAATAGAGACATATAAGATAATCAGAGGATTATATAGGGTGGATAGTGAGAGTCCTTTTCCTCGGATGGTGATGGCAAACACGAGGGGACATAGCTTTAAGTTGAGGGGTGATAGATAGTGGACAGATGTCAGAGGTAGTTTCTTTACTCAGAGAGTAGTAGGGGCGTGGAACGCCCTGCCTGCAACAGTCGTAGACTCGCCAACTTCAAGAGCATTTAAGTGGTCATTGGATAGACATATGGATGAAAATGGAATAGTGTCGGTCATATGGTTTCACAGGTCGGCGCAACATCGAGGGCCGAAGGGCCTGTACGGCGCTGTAATGTTCTATGTTCTATCTGCTACCCTTGTCCCTCTTGGTGGTAGACATGGCAGGTTTGGAAGGTGCCATCTGAGTAGCCTTGGTCTGTTGTTGCAGTGCATCTCGTAGAATGCACACATTTCTGCCATTGTGTGTCGGTCGAGGAGAGAGTGAATGTTTGTGGATGTGGTGGAAATTAATCTGGCTTCTTTGTCCTGGATGGTGTCGAGCGTCTTGAGTATTGTTGGAGCTGCACCCATCCAGGCAAGAGGACACTATTCCATCACATTCATGACTTGTACCTTGTAGATGGTGGACAGGATTTGGGGAGTCAAGAGGTGAGCTACTCGTCGCAGGATTCCTCGCCTTTGACTTGCACTTGTAGCCACGGTATTTATATGTTGACTCCAGTTCAGTTTCTGGTCAATGGTAACCCCCAGAAAGTTGATAGTGATGGAATGCAGCGATGGTAATGCCATTGAATGTCAAGAGGAGATCTTTAGATTCTCTGTTGTTGAAGATGGTCATTGCCTGGCAATTGTGTGGTGCTAATTTTACTTGCCACTTATCAGGCCAAGCCTGGATATTGTCCAGGTCTTGCTGCATTTCTACACGGACTGCTTCAGTATCCAAAGAATGGTGAATGGTGCTGAACATTATGCAATCATCAGCGAACATCCCCACTTCTGACGTTCTGATTGAAGGAATATCATTGATGAAGTAGCTGAAGATGGTTGGGCCTTGGGAAATTACCCAGAGTAACACCTGCAGTGATGTCCTGGTGTTGAGATGATTGACCTCCAACCACTACAACCATCTTCCTTTCTGTTAGGTATGAGACCAACCAGCGGAGAATTTTTCCCCTGGATTCCCATTGACATCAGTTTTGCTCGGGCTCCTTGATGCCATACTGGTTCAAATGCTGCCTTGATGTCAAGGGCAGTCACTCTCACCTCACTTCTTGTGTTCATCTCTTTTGTCCATGTTTGAACCAAGGCTGTAATAAGGTCAGGAGCTGAGTGGCCCTGGCGGAACCCAAACTGAGCGTCACTGAGCAGGTTATTGCTGAGCAAGTGCCGCTTGAAAGCACTGTCAATGACACCTTCCATCACTTTACTGATGATTGAGAGTAAGCTGATGGGGCAGTAATTGGCCAGTTTGGACTTGTCTTGCTTTTTGTGTACAGGACATACCTGGACAATTTTCCACATTGCCGGGAGATGCCAGTATTGTACCTGTACTGAAACATCTTGGCTGGGGGCGCAGCAAGTTCTGGAGCACAGGTCTTCAGTATTATTGCTGGAATGTTGTCAGGACCCATAGCCTTTGCAATATCCAGTGCCTTGAGTCGTTTCTTGATATCACAAGGCGTGAACCGAATTGGCTGAATTCTGGCATCTGTGATGCTGGCGACTTCAGGAGGACGCTGAGATGGATCATCAAGTCGGCACTTCTGGCTGATGATTGTTGCACTGGGTGTGTTGTAATGTTAACTGGTAGTATTCCTGCCGTATCATGTCAAGTCATCAGTGGTTAATTAGGGTTTTGAGTGTTGTCTCCTTATTTCTCATAATTCTCAGGTTTGAAACATAGAACAATCAGTCAAAGTTAAAATATTACGACTTATAACTAACAGTTGTTTAGATATGCGGACATGATTCTCCACATTAACACGCCAAGAAAGCCCACACAAAGACCTATGTCCAGAGTTATGTCACTGAATAAATAAAAACCGTTATGGAAACGTAATCTGCCTGACTGTGCTGTTCTGTGTTTGTGTTAGCTCACCCAGGCTGCTGAAGAAATATTCATAATGAGAGAGACACAGAGTCCATTGCAGGAAAACTACCACTTTTCTGCCGGTTTGCTTTGGAATTCGAAATTGAATTACCATTTCTTACAGCATTCCCTGGAATGTCGATGGATTAGAGGTGATCTAATTTAAACAGATACAATTCTTCAGAGGTTTGTCTATATAGATGCTTCGTGGTGGGAAATGGCTGGATTGGCCCTTTGAATGCATGGATTTCAGTTTTCAAACCTGCCTATTAAATGCCAATTGATCAAACACCTTTTGAAGTCCGTATATATAACTTCAATCGAACCACCCTCATCAACCCTCTCAATTGTTTTATCAAAGAACACCATCAAGTTTACCTCACCATCATCTCTCTCCTCTCCTCCACTGTTTTTAGTCATTATTGTACAGGGCCTTGGTGAGGCCACACCTGAAATATTATGTGCAGTTTTGATCCTGTGATGCGGGACTGACGTATGAAGAGAGATTGAGTCGGTTAGGATTATAATCGCTGGAGTTCAGAAGAGTGAGGGGGGATCTCAGAGAAACCTATAACATTCTAACAGGACTTGACAGGGTCGATGCAGGAAGGATGTTCCCAATGGTGGGGGAGTCCAGAACCAGGGGTCATCGTCTAAGGATACGGGGTATAACTTTCAGGACTGTGATGAGGAGAAATGTCTTCACCCAGAGCGTGGTGAGCCTGTGGAATTCGCTACCACAGAAAGCAGTTGATGCCTAAACATTGTATGTTTTCAAAAAGGAGTTAGATGTAGCTCTGGGGTCGAAAGGGATCAAAGGGTCAGGTGCGTAATTGGGAACAGGTTACTGAGTTGGATGATCAGCCATGATCATGATGAATGGCAGAGCAGGCTTGAAGGGCCGAATGGCCTATCCCTGTTCGATATGTCTCTGTTTCTATCAGACTGCTTATCAGACATCCAGTATTGGATGAGCAGAAATGTCCTCCAGTTAAATATTGGGAATACTGAAGCCATTATATTCACTTCCCACTCCAAACTCCGTTCCCTTGTTCCCGATTCCATCCCTCGCCCTTGTAATAGTCTGAGAATAAACTAGTCTGTTTGCAATTTCAGTGTCATATCTGACAAGGGAATGAGCTTCCAACTACATATTCGTGCCATCACTACAACTGCCTATTTTCACCTAGTGGGCGGCACAGTGGAGCAGTGGTTAACACCGCAGCTTCACAGACCCGGGTTCGATTCTAGATACTGCCTGTGCGGTGTTTGCAAGTTCTCCCTGTGTCTGCGTGGGTTTTCCCCGGGTGCTCCGGTTTCCTCCCACATCCAAAGACTTGCAGGTGATAGGTAAATTGGCCGTTGTAAATTGTCCCTTGTGTCGGGAGGTGGAACATGGCATTACTGAAGGGTAGTTTAAGTGGGTGCTTGTTGATCGGCACAGGCTTGGTGAGCCGAAGAGCTTGTCTCAGTGCTGTATCTCTAAATAAATAAACAAAGAATAATAGCGCCTGACCACGCGCCTGTTTCAGCTCATCTACACTGAGACCCTCATTCCTGCTTTTGTTACCTTTAAACTTGACTATTTCTTTTCATTTTTGTTCTTTCATGGGATGTGGGCGTCGCTGGGAAAGCCAGCATTTGTTGCCCATCCCTAATTGCCTTAGAGAACTGAATGACTTGTTAGGCCATTTCAGAGGGTAGTTAAGAGTGAATCACATTGCTGTGGGTCTGGAGTCACATGTAGGCAAGACGCGGTAAGGACAGCAGGTGTTCTTCCCTAAAGGATATTAGTGAACAAGATAGTGTTTTATAACAATCAATGATAGTTTCATGGCACCATTACTAAGACTAGCTTTCCATTCCAGATTTTAACACACTCCTGGTTTGTCTCACACATGCTACTCTTTGTAAACTTGAGGTCATCCAAACTGTGCTGCTCGTGAATTAACTCACACCAAATGTCTTTTCCCGATTATTAACCTACATTGGCTCCCAAGCAAGCAATGTCTTGATTTGAAAATTCTCATCCTTGTTCGCAACTCTCTCCATGATTTCACCCCTCCCTTTCTCTGTAATCTCCTCCCAACCTACAACCCCCGAAATACCTGTGCTCCTCTAATTATGGCCTCTTGTGCATCCGTGATTTTAATGCTGCATCATTGGCAGCCTTGCCTTCAGCTGCCTCGGCCCCAAGCTTTGCAATCTCCTCTCTGCCTCGCTTTCCTCCTTTCAGACACTCCTTAAACCCGACCTCTTTGACCAAGCTTTTGTCATCTAACCTCAGATCTTCTGTTGCGTCTTTGTGTCATACTTTGTTTTGTAATGCTCCTGTGAAAACGCCTTGTGATGTTTTATTATTTAAAAGGCACTACATACGTATAGGTTGGGCTTGTTAAAGTGTGCAGACATGATATGACATTAACATATTTATTTCGAGATACAGCACTGGAACAGGCCCTTCGACCCACCTAGTGTGTGCCGATGAACAACCACCCATTTTATCCCCACCCATTTTATCCTAATCCCACATTAACCCTATATTTCCTACCACATCCACACCATTTTCCTACCACCTACCTACACTGGGGGCAATTTATAATGGCCAATTTACCTATCAACCTGCAAGTCTTTGGCTCTGGGAGGAGCCCGGAGCACCCGGCGGGAACCCACACGGTCACAGGGAGAACTTGCAAACTCCACACAGGCAGCACCCAGAATTGAACCCCAGTCGCTGGATCTGTGGTGCTAACCACTGCGCCACAGCTTGCTAATAATTACCCCATGTTTATCCAAACAACGACTTTTTTCCCCCGGTTTGTGACCTCTGGAAATTTATGCAGCAGTGACGTTGGACTGATTGGTTCGAAGTTACAGGGTTTACCACATCTATCTTTTTTTAAACAGGTTGTAACATTTGTATCCCTCCAGTCCTCTGGTACCATCTCATATTCCAGGAGGATTGAAAGATTCTGGCCAGTGCCTCCACTATTTCCACCATGTTTTCTCTCATACATCCCATGCAGACTGGGTAAGTGTTCGAAGTGTACTAATTATGGTGCAAAATGTTTTACGTTATTATGGATGGAAAAGGGTCAACTGAACTTGTTTGTTCAGTGACTGTAATTAATGTCAGTCTCCATGGACCCTAATTGTATCACTGGAGGATGTCCCTCATCTATTAATAAGGACCTCCGTTCAGTGTGTTGTCCCATAGTGTCAGCAAGAATATCACCCCAGCAATAACAGGGATCAGCAGCTCCAGAGAGAGGGAGATGATAGATCAGAATCTGAGAACAATAGATTGGAATGTTACAACTGTGGGTCGAAATCTGATAACAATAGATTGGAATGTTATAACAATGGATCAGAATCTGAGAACAATAGACTGGAATGTTACAACGATGGGTAGGAGTTTCTCCTGGAATCTTTACGTTATTTCTACATTTTATGATCTGCTACCACTAGACACTTGGATCTATCTCACACTTCTGTTGATTCAATTCATTTACTATCCTATCCTATGATTGGTGTCCCTGGTAAGTCACTCTCCACAGTTATTACTTTTATAAACCATGTTTAACTGCATTAGTGTTCTTATCTGCCTTGCTTGTTGCTGTTGTTATTCCTGGCGAATCTCTTTCCCTCTGTATCCAGCACTGCCCATGATTTTCGGTTCAATGGCACCACTGCTGCTGACATGATGGAAGCCTGGATCAATGAAGCAGTGCAAGATGAGCAGTCGGGCACTTCTGCACTGGCCGTTTATAAAGCTTTTTTCCCCACCTCTCTATTTTCCCCGATTGTCATGTTTGGCTCTACATCCACCGCTGACGCCAACACAATGGAAGCTTTGGTCCATAAAATAATGGGATCTGCGAAACCAGACAATTCGATCTCTGTCTGCATATTACCCATGCTGGGCATGGCTCCAGCCTCGACATTCCAAGAATGTGGTGTTAGTGTTCGGAGGAGTTTGAATAAGACAACAATCTATCATTCCGACAGCTTTGATGTGCGCCTTTGAAACTTGGTCTGTGCATGTCCACTGATCGCCTATGTAGCGCGAGGAACCCCCTCTTGTGTTATTTAAAAGGACCAGACATCCAGCTTACAGGTGAGGGGCTTTTGACTTAGTTCTGCTGCTGCAAAGTTAGTGGAGCAGCTATGGATGGTTTTCTGGAGGTTGCATTGTGAACTGCTGCAGACATTCAGGGAGGACACAGGAGTTGGTGACCCAACTCTGAACGAGCTATCAGGACTGTATTTACAGTGTCTCTGCGTCTGCAACATGAACAACAAATGGAGCAGAGACTGCAGAGAGGGGGATCCCTGTAAAGAGGTAGCAGGAGGGGTCTCTGCCCTAAACACGCCGTGTTTTCCAAGAGCACTGTTCCTATCTACACCTAACCCAGGAGCAGTGTTTGAGGTGACTCTGATTAAATACCGAAGTGGTCACAGAGCTATGTCACCTCCTGCAACACGACCTTGAGCCGCACATCAGGGTGAGGAAGGAGCTGTCAGTGACCGATAAGGTCACAGTTCCATTGAACGTCTATGCATCCGGATCTTCCAGGCATGAGCGGTCGATGTATTTAACATAGAATCAAAGAGATTTATTCGGACATAGTCATAAATAGGACATATGGAGGCCATTATCCCCATCGAATCCTGTAGGCTATTTGTCGAATAACCCATTCAGTCCCACTCCTCCACTCGTTCCCATTGCCGTGCCAGCCCATTTCCATCAAGTGCCCATTCAGTTTCCTTTAGAAATTATTGATGGTCTCCACTTCCACCACACTGGTGGGTCGTGAGTTCCAGGTTATTACCACTTGATGCATAAAAAGAAAGTCCTTCCATATATTCCCCTGCATCTCTTACTCAGGCAAGAGAATATCTGAACATTTCCCCATGGCATTCAATAGCATCACGATCGCTGAGTCCCCCACCATCGATATCTATTACCATTGACCACAAACTGAACGGCGGTAGTTATATAAATACAGTGGCGACAAGAGCAGGTAGAGGCTCGGAATCCTGTGGTGAGTATCTCACCTCCTGACTCCCGAAAGCCTGGCCACCATCTACAAGACACAAGTCAGGAGTGTGATGGGATACTCTTCACTTGCCTGATGGCTGCAGATCCAACAACACTCAAGAAGCTCGACACCATCCAATACAAAGCAGGCCGCTTGATGAACACCCCATCCACACGCATTCACTACCTCCATCACGGACGCACAGTGGCAGCAGTGTGTACCATTACGAGGTGCACTGCAGCACGTCTGCCAGGCTCCTTAGACAGCATCTTCTAAACCCCTGACCTCTGCCACCTAGAAGGACAAGGGCAGCACATGCATGAAACACCACCACCTGCAAATTCCCCTCCAAGCCACACACCATCCTGCCATCCTGAAATGGAACTATATCACCGTTCCTGCACTGTCACTGGGTCAATATCCTGGAACTCCCTGCCGAACAACACTGATGGTGTAGCTACACCACATGGACTGCAGCTGTTCAAGAAGGCAGCTTACCACCACCTTCACAAGGGCAATTAGGGATGGGCAATAAATGCTGACAAGCCAGCGACGCCCACATCGCATGAAAGGATAAAACCTGCCAATTTTGTCTCCTTGTCCTTGCTTCACCAGTCAATGGAAGCAGTTTTCCCTTGTCTAACGGATATCAATTTGTCGTAATCTTGTACACCGCTATTATATCTCCCTTTAATCGCCTTTGCTGGAGGAAGATCAACCTCAGATGTTCCAACTTAACCTTGTAGCTAATATCCTCCATCCCTGGAACCATTCTGTAAAATCTCCTCTGCACCGTCTCAAGGATCTTCATATCCTTCCTGAAATGTGTTTAACAGAACTGGATGCAATACTCCTGCTGAGGCCAAACCAGAGCTCTGTATAGGTCCATTATAACGTCCTTGCTTTTGTACTCAAAGTATAGAACATTACAGCGCAGTAAAGGCCCTTCGGCCCTCAATGTTGCGCCGATCTGTGAAACCATCTGACCTACACTATTCCATTTTCATCCATATGTCTATCCAATGACCACTTAAATGCCCTTAAAGTTGGCGAGTCTGCGACTGTTGCAGGCAGGGCGTTCCACGCCCCTACTACTCTCTGAGTAAAGAAACTACCTCTGACATCTGTCCTATCTCTATCACCCCTCAACTTAAAGCTATTTCCCCTCGTGTTTGCCATCACCATCCGAGGCAAAAGACTCTCACTATCCACCCTATCTAATCCTCTGATTATCTTATATGTCTCTATTAAGTCACCTCTCCTCCTCCTTCTCTCTAACGAAAACAACCTCAAGTCCCTCAGCCTTTCCTCACAAGACCTTCCCTCCATACCAGGCAACATCCTAGTAAATCTCCTCTGCACCCTTTCCAAAGCTTCCACGTCCTTCCTATAATGCAGTGACCAGCACTGCACGCAATACTCCAGGTGCGGCTGCACCAGAGTTTTGTATAGCTGCAGCATGACATCGTGGCTCCGAAACTCGATCCCCCTACTAATAAAAGCTAACACACCAAATGCATTCTTAAAAGCCCTATTAACCTGGGTGGCAACTTTCAGGGGTTTATGTACCTGGACACCAAGATCTCTCTGCTCATCTACACTACCAAGAATCTTCCCATTAGCCCAGTACTCTGCATTCCTGTTACTCCTTCCAAAGTGAATCACCTCACACTTTTCCGCATTAAACTCCATTTGCCATCTCTCAGCCCAGCTCTGCAGCCTATCTATGTCCCTCTGTACCCGACAACATCCTTCGGCACTATCCACAACTCCACCGACCTTCGTGTCATCCGCAGATTTACTAACCCACCCTTCTACACCCTCATCCAGGTCATTTATAAAAATGACAAACAGCAGTGGCCCCAAAACAGAACCTTGCGGTACACCACTAGTAACTAAATTCCAGGATGGACATTTGCCATCAACCACCACCCTCTGACTTCTTTCAGCTAGCCAATTTCTGATCCAAAGCACTAAATCACCTTCAATCCCATACTTCCGTATTTTCTGCAATAGCCTACCGTGGGGAACCTTATCAAACGCCTTACTGAATGTGTAAGATTATGATTTTCAAGATCCCATATGCTTTACTCACCACTTTCTCAGTGTGTCCTGCCACCTGCAAAGATCGATGCACATGCACCCCAGGTCCTTATGTTCCTATGCACTCTTTTGAACGGTTCCCTTAAGTATATATCGTCTCTTCGGTTTCCTGCTGCTAAAATGCATCACTTCACATTTGCTAGTATTAAATTCCATCTGATACTTCTCTGCCCACAATACTGGCCTTTCTATGTTCGGTTCCAGGCGATGCACATCATCCTCAGCGCTCGAATAACGGGCCTGCCGTTTCTAGGACTGTGTGTTGTCCATCGATGCGTCTGTGAAGTGGGGGTGGCTGCCTGTGACATTATTTTCTCCCTCAGCAGAGAGGATCAGGAAGAGAGGTCCCGTGGCTTTCTCGGGATAGCGGGATTCCTGATGGTGTACTTGGCACTGTCAAGCCCCCATATCAATGGAGAGAGATACAGGAATTGAAATAAAACTCTCATTCCATTACTGTACAGCTGGTGCGTAAGCATGCCCAGTATATCATGTGGGTGAATGTCCACTATCCTGGCAGAAGCCACGATACCTTCAATCTGAAGCAGTCAGCCGGTCCCAACTTCTTCGGCCCTCCATGAAGAACCAGAATATGGCTCCTCAGAGGCAGATATTTCCCCCTGCATACACGGTTCATGATTCTACGCCCTCACAAACAACCAATACCCACCACTGCCACCCACCCACGACATCAAGTAATCCGTGTGTACCGTAAGCAAAGAGACCACCAGGAACATCGTGGAGCAGGCCATCGGCGTGATGAAGCAATGCTTCCGATGTGTGAACCGCTCGGGGGGAGCCCTCCAGTGCACACTGGAGCAGGTGTCCAATTCATAGTGTTCTGCTGCATCCTTCATATCATCACCATCATGGGGACCCAGGCATTGCCAACAGGAATCTGGAGGCCACCTCATGAGTACGAGGAGGAGGATGATGGGGAGGAAGAGGAGGGAGGGAGGATATTTCCTGGATGCCTTCGACCAGGGCAAGATAGTGTCTGCTCAGACTTGGGTTCCAATAGGGCAACTTTCCTTTATCGTCATGGATCCCTATTTTCCATCGTTACGTCCATCTGAGACCTCCCATCACAGTGTCCCCTTATCCTGCAATAAAAGAATCACAGAATCACAGAATGATGACAACACAGAAGGAGGCTATTCTGCCCATCCTGGTCACACCAGTTTTCCAAATGAGCAATTCACCTAGTGTCATTCCCCCATCGTCTTCCTGTTACACTGCACACTCTTCCGTTTCATATCACTGTCTAATTTCCTTTTGAAAACCTTGATCAAATCTACCTCCGCCACACACTCAGGCAGTGCATTCCACATCCCAACCACTCGCTGTGCGAAAAAGCTTTTCCTCATGTTGCTTTTGCTTCGTTTGCCAATCACTTTAAAACTTTCTGCTCTCGTTTTGGACCCTGTCACAAGCAGAAGCAGTTTATCTCTATCTACACTGTCCAGTCTCCTCATGATTTTGAATACCTTTATCAAATCACCTCGCAGCCTTCCCTTCTCCAAGGAAAACAGTCCTAACTTCTCCAATCCATCTTCATAACAAAATTCCTCATCCCTGAAACCATTCTTGTGAATCTTTTCTGCACTCTCTCCAATGCGCTCACATCATTACTGAAGTGTGGCGCCCAGAACTGGACACAACACTCCATCTCAGGAAGAACTAGTGTCTTACATAACTTCCTTGCTCTTGTACTCTTTGCCCCTATTAATAAAGCCCAGGACACAGTATGCTTCATTCACCACTCCCTCAACCTGTCCTGCCACCATCAATGAATTATGCACGTATACATCCAGCTCCCTCTGCTCCTGAACCCCTTATAGAATTGTTCCCCTTACTTTATATTGTCTCTCCATTTTATTCCTGTCTAAATGGATTACATCACATTTCACTGCACTGATCTTCATCTGCCATGTGTCCGCCCAATCCATTAACCTGCCTATGTCCTTGTGAAGTTCTATCCTCCTGACAATTCACAATAGTTTCAAGTTTCGAATCATCTGGAAATTTTGGAATTATGCCCTGTACACAAAACTTTAGGTCATAAATATATATCAGGAAAAGCAAAGGTATCTGGGCACTCCACTACAAACATTCGTCCAACTCGAAAAACATCCATTAACCACCACTCTCCGTTTTCTGTTATGCAGACAATTTCGTATCCATATTGCTACTATCCCTTTTATTCCAGGAGCTATAAATTTGCTCACATGTCTGTTGCATGGCACTGCAACAAACACCTTTTGAAAGTCCTTGTACTCCAGCAAGCATGATTGTCCTTAATGAAATCTGTGCTGGCTTTACTTAATTAATCCGCATTTGTCCCTGTGACTATTCATTTTGGCCCACATCATTCTTTCGAGAATATCCCCCACCACCGAAGTTAAACTGACTGGCCTGCAGTTTCTGGGCTAATCTTTACACCCTTTTTTGAACAAGGGGGTAACGTTTGCAATTCTCCAGTCTGCTGTCACCACCCCCGAATCGAACAAAGACTGGAAAATATGCCTCAGCATATTCCACTCTCAATTCCCTCAGTATCCATGGATGCATCGTATCTGGCCCTGGCACTTTATCAATTTTAAGTTAATACCTCCTCCTTATCAATTTTAAATCATCCCAGTGTCTAAGTTTGTCTTCTTTCGCCGTGGCCTGGGTAGCATATTTCTCCTTGGTGAAGACAGATGCCAAGTAGTCATTTAATACCACAGCTAT
This sequence comes from Heterodontus francisci, assembly GCF_036365525.1. Lineage (NCBI taxonomy): Eukaryota > Metazoa > Chordata > Chondrichthyes > Heterodontiformes > Heterodontidae > Heterodontus > Heterodontus francisci. Next base: position 3,318,162 of record NW_027141229.1, read on the forward strand.
TCCCCATACTTCTATGTGTAAATACCCTTTTGATCCCTAATCGACCCTGCTCCACCTTTTACCACAGGTTTACTATTTATGCGCCGATTGAATTTTTTCGAATTCCGTTTTGTGTTAGCTACCAGTCTCTTTTCATTCTCTCACTTTGTTTTTCTTATTTTCTTGTTCATTTCCACTTTGAACCTTCTATATCCAGGCTGTTCTCCATTGTATTATTTACTTGACATCTGCCATAAGCACACTTTTATTCTTTTTCATTGTCATCTCTATCTCTTTTTTCATCCAATACCTTGACTGTGCCCGAACTTTGAAGGTAACCTTTTGTTCAGCCACTGTTTTTCCCGCCAGACTAAGAGTCCAATTTATTCTTCCCAGATCCATTCCTACCCCATTGACTTTGGCTTCCCCCCACATTCTTTTTTAACCTGAGATTGCTCTTTGTCTTTTTCCATAGCCAACCTAATCCGAATGATACAATGATCACTGCAACATAAATGTTCCCCCACTGATATTCTATCCACTTGGCCCACCTCATTAAGAAACACTCGGACCAGCAATGCCCCCGACCCCGTCTCGTTGGACTGTAAATATGTTGCTTTAGAAAATTTTCGTGAACACATTCTGGAGACTCTTCCCCCTCTCTGCCCTCTACACTACTGCTTTTTCAGTCCATATTTGGATAATTAAATTCCCCATTATAACTTCTCCATAATTCATTCATCTCTCTGTAAAAAAAATCCCACCAACACAAACGTTACATTAACATCTTTATCAAACAACACATTCAATTATACAAACAAAACTGAACTATTCAGCCTGGTGTATTCCCTTAGTGCCTGTCTTGTTGGATTCCACGACTTGCTTCGGGTTCTTACACAGTGTTTCCCCAGTGGCTGCAGCATGGCTGGTGAAAGGCTGCTGATATTCACTGGGAGAGACGGCAGATGGTCTTGCAGGACGCACTCGGGCATCTCTGTGTTTGAGGACTCGGATTCAGGCTGCACCACCTCGAAATGGGAAGCAGCAGCCTGGGCTGGCTGATGGCTAACAGCAGGGACACTGGTGGAGTGACAGTGAAAGGAGAACAAACACTGTCATCCTGAGGGAGGACAGCAGGTTCAAGCTCCACGGAATCACTGTCACTTCCAAAGGGCGACAACTCAGAAATACCAGTAATCTACTGGATCACAGTTTGAGGGACTGCTGTGAGAGCCTGCAAACCCCTTTGAGCAGTGACATCCACAGCCATGATGGAAGCAGTATGATCCTGCATGGCAGCCAGCATGGATCTCATAACCTCAGTCTGACATTGGGTGTCTACCGCCTGTACTGCAATGGAAGCTGAGGCAATGGTCACCAGACGCTGTACCACAGCTGATTCCATTAGTGCTGTTATGGAGTTAGAGATCACGTCCACAGCAGAAAGAATGGGCTTCATGCTCTGTGCAATATCCTGTGTCATGTTGGGGCTGCATTCCTCCATGTTCCTTGAGAGTGACAACAGACTGCCTGACAGGCCTGTCAATGGACAAAGTATCTCAGTGGACACGTCTATCAGCTGGCAGTTTTGTGTTATCATTGCAAAGTACAAAATCAGAAGCGGAGACTTGGGGGTGAGGGATTGAGGGTGGGATGGAAAGCAGGAGGTCCATGGTCCTGCCATCTGCAGCTTGTGCATCATCCCAGACAGCAGGAAGAAGGGGAGGTGGGAGTTAAGAAGGGACATCAGGCAGGACCATGGCATCATACTGAAATCTCTCAGTGATGCCAGAAGTTACGAATGAGCTTCAGACACAATTAGGTATCTGTTAATCGTGCAGCCAGACAGCAGCGCGGGTCACCCTGAGCGGCATTTGGAATTCATGAACATGAGGAGGCAGCATGACGTTTGTGTGTTACCTGCCTCAACAGTATCTGGCACGGACAGATCATGAATTACAATACCTTGGCCTGAAAAGCAGCATAAACATCTTTTTATCTCTGTGTCTGTTATCCTTTCTCTCTTTCACTTGTGTCTCACTCTCTCTTTTTTATTGTCTGTCTCTTGCTCAAAGAATCAGAGGTTGATGCAACGCAGAACTAGTCTATTCGGCCCATCGTGTCAGTGCTGTTTCTTTGAAAGAGCTATCTAATTAGTTCCCCTCTCGTCCTCTATCCCCAGACTTCAGCATTATTTTTTCTTTTCAAGTATTGATTAGATTCCCTTTTGAAGGATATTATTGAAACTGCTTCCACCATGTTTACAGGCAGTGAATTCCAGATCCCAACAATTCGCTGTGCAAGAAAATGCTCCTCATTTCCCCTATGGTTTTTGCCAATTACCTTCAATTTGTGTTTTCTTAATATTAAACTTTCTGACATTGGAAACACTTTCTCCTTAATTACGCTATCAAAACCCTTCCTGATTTCTATATTAAATATCCCCTTACCCTTCGTTGTTCCAAAGAGAACAATCCCAGCCTTTCCAATCTCTTCTTGTAACTAAAATCCCATATCGCTGGGTCTGTATGATTAAAATTTTGCTGCTCCACGTAACATCTTGAGATGTTTTAATACATTAAAGGCAGCGCTATATAAATACAAGTTGTTGTTGTTTCTGCACATCCCACCACCCTGTCTATGGCCTCATGAATTATATTACTATTTTCCTCGCCCTTCACGAAACTTCCACGCTGCATGACCTCTGCATGAAGTCCAAGTCATTAATGTATATCAGAAACAGCAGTGGTCCTAGTACTGAACCCTGGGGAACAGCACTGTATACCTCCCTCAAGTCTGAAAAACAGCAGTGGTCCTAGCACTGAACCCCGGGGAACAACACTGCATACCTCCCTCCAGTCTGAAAAACAGCAGTGGTCCGAGCACTGAACCCCGGGGAACAACACTGTATACCTCTCTCCAGTCTAAAAAACTGCAGTGGTCCCAGTACTGAACCCCGGGGAACAACACTGTATACCTCCCTCCAGTCTGAAAAACAGCAGTGGTCCGAGCACTGAACCCCGGAGAACAACACTGTATACCTCCCTCCAGTCTGAAAAACAGCAGTGGTCCTAGCACTGAACCCCGGGGAACAACACTGTATACCTCCCTCCAGTCTGAAAAACAGCAGTGGTCCTAGCACTGAACCCCGGGGAACAACACTGTATACCTCCCTCCAGTCTGAAAAACAGCAGTGGTCCTAGCACTGAACCCCGGGGAACAACACTGTATACCTCCCTCCAGTCTGAAAAACAGCAGTGGTCCTAGCACTGAACCCCGGGGAACAACACTGTATACCTCCCTCCAGTCTGAAAAACAGCAGTGGTCCTAGCACTGAACCCCGGGGAACAACACTGTATACCTCCCTCCAGTCTGAAAAACAGCAGTGGTCCGAGCACTGAACCCCGGGGAACAACACTGTATACCTCTCTCCAGTCTAAAAAACTGCAGTGGTCCCAGTACTGAACCCTGGGGAACAACACTGTATACCTCCCTCCAGTCTGAAAAACAGCAGTGGTCCTAGCACTGAACCCCGGGGAACAACACTGTATACCTCCCTCCAGTCTGAAAAACAGCAGTGGTCCTAGCACTGAACCCCGGGGAACAACACTGTATACCTCCCTCCAGTCTGAAAAACAGCAGTGGTCCGAGCACTGAACCCCGGGGAACAACACTGTATACCTCCCTCCAGTCTGAAAAACAGCAGTGGTCCTAGCACTGAACCCCGGGGAACAACACTGTATACCTCCCTCCAGTCTGAAAAACAGCAGTGGTCCTAGCACTGAACCCCGGGGAACAACACTGTATACCTCCCTCCAGTCTGAAAAACAGCAGTGGTCCGAGCACTGAACCCCGGGGAACAACACTGTATACCTCCCTCCAGTCTGAAAAACAGCAGTGGTCCTAGCACTGAACCCCGGGGAACAACACTGTATACCTCTCTCCAGTCTAAAAAACAGCAGTGGTCCCAGTACTGAACCCCGGGGAACAACACTGTATACCTCCCTCCAGTCTGAAAAACAGTCATTCAGCACAATGTTGATAAAAGACCTCCTGCAATTGGTCACTGTCCTCGTCAATATTTACTGAGGGGCAGATTTATAATAAACCTGTTATTACTCATGTTTCATTTAATCATCTTAATTTTTTAACTTCTTAATCCACTCCGAATTCCAGTTGTAATCTGGTTGTTTTAATTCTCTTTCCCAATCCAATCATGATTGTATAATTTAAACCCTGGGCGGAATTAAATGGGTTCGCAGGAGTTAGGATAGAAGGCGGAGGTGCTCCAACAGTGGTGATGTAGACAACCTTCTGACTCAGATGTCAATTGAGGCCGTTAAGTGGAATTACACGAGCGGTTGGTGGCAGCCCCACAACTTGTGCAGGCCGCCCAGTAAAATAAGGCAGCCCCTCTGCAGAATTGGGGGAGTGCTCCTCCGAAGGGTATTATGTGGGCCGTGGATGGGCACAGAACAACAAAGACATCTTCTGCATTAAACTCCCCCGCACTCAGCCTGCCCACTCTCCATCAAACAGGAGCTATCAGACTGGACGCTGATTCCCCACTGCACTTACCTGGGGTCTCGGACTCCAAGGCTGCTAAAGTCCCTGGCCTGGTGCAGTATCAGCAGTGGTCCCCGCCCCCTTGCCAGCCCTGGCCATCCCACATCACTTACCTGAGATCCAGGATTCCAGCTACGGTCCTGTTCCCAGGACTGGTGCACTGTCAGCAGTTGTCCCTCCTCCATAGCTAGCCCCAACTTCCCCACCACACATACCTGGCTCTGGGGTCTCCAGGCTAGGCAGTGGTCTTTTACTGGCAGTTTCCCTCCCCCCGTTTCCTTATTGGTCCCAGGCGACATTCTCACATGTACCTTGGCTCTGGATGTCCAGGAATGGTCCTGGTACCCGGCCAGCTGTACTATTGGCAGTGGCTCCCGTTCCCTGAATGATTCTGGCTATCCTATCAGCCTTATCTGAAGTCCAACCTCGAGTGACATTCCTGGTCCCAGGACTTGTGTAGTACGGGCAGTGGCACCAAGTGACTGATAGGCCCTGAAAACCCGCAACAATTATCTTTAGTGTCGGGGTCCGGCAAGGCACCTATTTCCAGGTCTGCTGTCGTACCGGCAGTGGGCCCCAGACTCTGAAGGGCCGCCACGAAACTCCTAAACGTATCTGGGATTTGGGACTCCAGTAATAGTCCCGGTTTCAGGACTGGAGTTGTTCTGACAGTAACACCCACTCCCTAACCAGACCCAGAGGACACAAAACACATGCCTCGGGTCCCGGCTCTCCAGTCATGCTCCTGGTCCCAGACCTGGTTATTACTGGCAGGGGCCCCGACTAGTTGACTGACCCTCGTGTCCTCGCCACATTTACCGAGGGACCAGGGCTCCAGCGATGGTCCTGAACACAGGCCTGGTATATTGCTAGCAGTTCCACTGCTCCCAGTGGTCTTGCCAATGCTACTGAGCAGCTGGGCCTCTGATTAAAAACAAAGAACAAAGACAATTACAGCACAGGAACAGGCCCTTCGGCCCTCCAAGCCTGCGCCAATCCAAATCCTCTATCTAAACATGTTGCTTTATTTTCTAAGGGTCTGTATCTCTTTGCTTCCTGCCCATTCATGTATCTGTCTAGATACATCTTAAAAGATGCTATCGTGCTCGTGTCTACCACCTCCGCTGGCAACGCGTTGCAGGCACCCACCACCATCTGCGTAAAGAACTTTCCATGTATATCCACCCTAAACTTTTCCCCTTTCACTTTGAACTCGTGACACCTAGTGATTGAATCCCCCACTCTGGGAAAAAGCTTCTTGCTATCCACCCTGCCGATACCTCTCATGATTTTGTACACCTCAATCAGGTCCGCCCTCAACCACCGTCTTTCTAATGAAAATAATCCGAATCTACTCAACCTCTCTTCATAGCTAGCGCCCTCCATACCAGGCAACATCCTGGTGAACCTCCTCGGCATCCTCTCCAAAGCATCTACATCCTTTTGGTAATGTGGCGACCAGAACTTCACGCAGTTTTCCAAATGGGGCCGAGCCAAAGTCTTATACAACTGTAACATGACCTGCCAACTCTTGTACGCAATACCCCGTCCGATGAAGGAAAGCATGCCGTATGCCTTCTTGACCACTCTATTGACCTGCGTTGCCACCTTCAGGGATCAATGGACCTGTACACCCAATTCTCTCTGCACATCAATTTTCCCCAGGACTTTTCCATTTATTGTATAGTTCACTCTTGAATTGGATCTTCCAAAATGCATCACCTCGCATTTGCCCTGATTGAACTCCATCTGCCATTTCTCTGCCCAAATCTCCAATCTATCTATATTCTGCTGTATTCTCTGACAGTCCCCTTCACTATCTGCCTCTCCACCAATCTTAGTGTCGGCTGCAAACTTGCTAATCAGACCACCGATACATTCCTCCAAATCATTTATGTATATCACAAACAACAGTGGTCCCAGCACGGATCCCTGTGGAACACCACTGGTCACACGTCTCCATTTTGAGAAACTCCCTTCCACTGCTACTCTCTGTCTCCTGTTGCCCAGCCAGTTCTTTATCCATCAGGCTAGTACACTCTGGAACCCATGCGACTTCACTTTCTCCACCAGCCGACCATGGGGAACCTTATCAAACGCCTTATTGAAGTCCATGTATATGACATCGACAGCCCTTCCCTCATCAATCAACTTTGTCACTTCCTCAAAGAATTCTATTAAGTTGGTAAGACATGACCTTCCCTGCACAAAACCATGTTGCCTATCACTGATAAGCCCATTTTCTTCCAAATGTGAATAGATCCGATCGCTCAGTATCTTCTCCAGCAGCTTCCTTACCACTGACGTCAGGCTCACCGGTCTATAATTACCTGGATTATCCCTGCTACCCTTCTTAAACAAGGGGACAACATCAGCAATTCTCCCGTCCTCCAGGACCTCACCCCTGTTTAAGGATGCTGCAAAGATATCTGTTTAGGCCCCAGCTATTTCCTCTGTCGCTTCTCTCAGTAACCTGGGATAGATCCCATCCAGACCTGGGGACTTGTTCACCTTAATGCCTTTTAGAATACCCAACACTTCCTCCCTATTTATGCCGACTTGACCTAGAGTAATCAAATTCTGTCCCTAACCTCAACATCCGTCATCTCCCTGACTTGTTCAGGAACTTTGGCAGGTGGGATTCCCATACTTAAAGGGGTGTAGATCACGGAACCAGGCAGTTCATTTTCCGAGCGCCACTACATTGCACCGGACGTGGGCTCCAAATCGCCAAATCGGGCTCACCTCATATTTTCAGTCCGCTGTTACAAACTCTGCTGGCTCCGCTAAACTCAACTCCCTGTTGCGAGCAGAAATCCCTGTCACGAGTGCATTAATTAGAGGCTTACTGAACGTGGTAACAAAATGTACAATGTTACCAGAAACCCTTCAAACTGTGTCTATTACTCCTAACCTGATTCATAGTTTCCTGATAATTTCCCTTTTTTACAGTTAACTTAGTGACGATTGAGATTTTTTGTTTCATTGATTTTTTTTAGCGGTCTCATTCCCAATTTTTTGCTTTGAAATAATTGACTTCCGTGCTGCCTATTACAGGTGAGAGAATCTCTCAGTCAGTCCAACCTTTAACATTCTAAACAACAGCAAAGTGCTGCAAATCTGAAATAAAAACAGAAAATGGTGGACATATTCAGCATCTGTGGAGAGAGAAACTGAATTAATGTTTCAGGTCGATGACCCTTCATCAGAACTGGGAGAGATTAGAGAAGGAACAGTTTTTAATCCAGACAGGGAAAGGAGGGAGGGGGAGGATTATGATCCACACTGAGTTGAACAATTTCACTATCATCCTTTTGTCAGTTAATATCTCCTGCCTTGCATTGCAATACACACCTTCCTGTTTGTTCTTTCAGGTTCAACATTTCAATGTATCACTGGATACAGGAACACATTTGTAAATCTCAATAAGTCTGAAATCAAACTGGTCACTTTTCTCCCAGCTTGTTGACCTGTTCATTTCCCTTCCTCACAGTTAACTTGCTGACGATTGGGATCCTGCCTCAGGGAAAGTGTGGTCTCTCCAACTGTGTCACTCGCTACCTGGTGGCCATGTCAGTGGCGGATCTACTGGTCATTATCCTCGACCTGATATTGAGGCACATTCCCATTGTTTATTGGGAACAGTTTCAGTTCCTGTTGTTCATTCCCGTGTGTAATATTCACGCCGTCCTGCTTTATGCAGCCACAGACTGTTCTGTCTGGTTCACCGTCACTTTCACCTTTGATCGATTTGTGGCCATTTGTTCCCAGAAGCTGAAAAGTAAATATTGCAGAGAGAAAACGGCTGCTGTGGTGCTGGGAGCAGTGACTGTGCTGAGCTGTTTAAAGAACATCTTCTGGTATTTTATGTTAACAAGTCAGTATCGGCTGGGGAACCTGCCCTGGTTTTGTGATGTTACAGAGGATGTTGCGGAATCTCGTGTCTGGGGAACAATCGAGTTCTTCCATTACATTCTAACCCCGGGGCTCCCATTTGTGGTGATTCTGCTGCTCAACGCTCTCACCGTCAGGCACATTTTAGTGAGCAGCAGAGGACGCAGAAGACTCCGGGCTCACAGCAGTGGGGAGAGTCGCAGAGACCCAGAGATGGAGAGCCGAAGGAAATCCATCATTTTACTGTTAGTTATCTCGGGGAATTTCATTCTGTTATGGACGCTGTTAATGGTGTACTCTATATGGAACAGGATGGAGCATTTGGGGTCTGTGTCTGCTGATCTCGCTGTGTTTCTGCAGGAATCAGGCTTCATGCTGCAGCTCCTGAGTTGCTGCACAAACACTGCGATTTACGCCGTGACCCAGACTCAATTCAGAGAGCAGTTGAAGAATGTGCTGATATATCCCTTCACTGCAATTGTTAAACTCATTCAATGATGATAGGCACTGAATCACTGACTAATTCCAGCTGCTGGGGGGCGGGGCCTGTCACGATGGATACAGAGCAGGGGGCGGGGCCTGACGCCATGCAGACCGAGCGGGGGGGCGGGGACTGTCTGTCGAGACAGAGCGGGTGTCGGGCTTGTCGCTATGGTGACAGAGCGGGGACGGGCCTGTCGCCAGGGTGACAGTGCGAGGGTGGTGCCTGTCGATATGGAGACAGAGCGGGGGTGGGGTCTGTCACTATGTTGACTGAGCGGGTGCCCGACCTGAAGCTATGGTGACAAAGTGGGGCTGGGGCTTGTCGCTAGGGCAGTGTGGCGGGGCCTGATGCGATGGTGGCAAAGTGAAGGACGCGAATTTCGCTTTGGTGACAGAGGTGGGGGAGATGGGCCTGTCGCTCTGTTGACTGACTGGAGCAGGGTCTGTTGCTATGGTGATAGCCGAGGAGGCGTGCCTGAAGCCAAGTTGACGGGAGAGTGCGGGAGGATTCTCTGCCCCATGGTGACGGGAGAGTGGGAGCGATACCTGTTTCCCATAGTGGCGGGGGAATGGAGGTGGAGTTCGTTACACAAGGAGATGGGAGAGTGGGGCCGGAACCTGTTCCCTTGGAGAAGAGTGTATGGGGGCAGGCCTATTCTCGTGGTGACTGGGAAGCGGCAGTCAGAATTTTGCACAATCATTTGTAATCTGGAAAATCTATTTATACTTCCCCATCCCCCCTTACCCTTCCCCCCCCCCCAGCTTCCCCTTCCCAGCTCCCCCTCCCAGCTCACCCCCCGACACCCTCTTCCCCCACACCCTCCCCCCTCGCTACCCCTTCCGATTTCCCCCTTCGCACCACCTTCACCTGCACCCCCCCCCACCCCTCGACAGCCCCCTTCCCAGCTCCTCCTCGCACCCCCTTCCCTCCACCCCCTCCTCCCACCGGCATCAACCTATTCCTGAGCAGGGGCCCTAACAACACCACTGCCTTGTGGGCGTCTCGGGAGAGTCCACGGCGAAGGGAATATACCCTAATAGAAAAGCTGGAGCTGAACCCCATGTGTCACCTTTGGCATGTTTCCGGCAGTTCCTGCAGCCATACTGGTGCCAGACGTCGTGCTCTGCACACCTTTGGACACCCACCAGAAAGGCCGAGAGGGGGATTTTGATGCTGGAGCAACTCACACCCTCCATACATTCGCCCAGGCATGCGCCATGGTGAGGTCACTCCATAGTCGCCTCACAGCGGCCGAAACAACACGGAAGGCAGCAGTTATGGGTTATAAGTCCAGCTCAATTGGCGTAGAGATTGGGCGCCATGGGTTGCCTTTGTCGGTGGGAGAGGTCATCGCACCTCACTGGACAGCTACCGCCCGCCTCAAAACGGGCAGCCCCCGGTCAATAAGGTTCTGTCCCGCCACAGTCCACCTGCTTTTATGGGTGTGTGGAGCTCAGGGTCAGAGTCCGAAAAGCGGACTGCAACACTGCACCAAACAGCACGAAAAAAGGAAAGAAGACACCAGCCTTTCGTTTTGCAAGCAGGAAAGTCAGAACTATGTATCCTGGCCTGTCCGATGACGTCACACAAATCAACAATTCTCGGAAGACCGCCATCATTAACAACGAGCTCAGTAGACTCAATGTGGACATTGCAGCACTTCAGGAGACACGCCTCCCAGCGAGCGGATCTCCAACAGAGCAAGACTACACCTTCTTCTGGCAGGGTAGGGAACCTGAGGAACCAAGACAGCATGGAGTGGTGTTCGCAATCAGAAACTCTTTGCTCACCATGATCGAGTCACCTTCAAATGGCTCAGAACGCATCCTGTCCATCCGACTGCTCACTGTCTCTGATCCAGTACACCTGCTCAGCATCTATGCTCCAACACTCTGTTCCACACCTGAAGCTAAAGTTCTCCGAGGAACTCCACAATATCATCAGTAGCATCCCCAATAACGAACATCTGTTCCTGCTGGGGGACTTCAATGCCAGGGTTGTGGCCGACCATAAATCATGGCCCTCCTGCCTTGGGCGCTATGACATTGGAAGGATGAATGAGAATGGATAGAGACTGCTTTACTTGGGTACCTATCATGACCTCTGCATCACCAACTCGTTCTTTCACACAAAACCCTGTCACCAGGTTTCTTGGAGGCACCCAAGACCATGTCGTTGGCACCAGCTGGACCTCATCGTTACAAGGTGTGCGTCCTTAAACTGTGTACACATCACACACAGCTTCCACAGTGCGGACTGCAACACCGAACACTCCCTGGTGTGCAGCAAGGTGAGACTCAAACCAAAGAAGCTGCATCTCTCCAAGCAGTAGGGCCACCCGTGCATCAACACAAGCAGAATTTCTTATCCACAGCTGTTACAAAAATGTCTAAATTCTCTTGAAAAAGCCTTCAAAACACTCCCACAGGGGATGCAGAGACAAATTGGGCAAGCATGAGAGACGCCATCTGTGAGTCAGCCATGACCACCTATGGAAAACGTGCGAAGCGGAATGCAGACTGGTTTCAGTCTCATTTTGAAGAGCTGGAACCTGTCATAGCTGCTATGCGCATTGCACTGCTGAACTACCAAAAAGCCCCCAGCGAGTTAAAATCCGTAGCACTCAAAACAGCCAGAAGTGCTGCACAAAGAACAGCCAGGGGCTGCGTAAATGACTACTGGCAACACCTATGCAGTCATATTCAGCTGGCCTCAGACACCGGAAACATCAGAGGAATGTATGGTGGCATTGAGAGAGCTTTTGGGCCAACCATCAAGAAGATCGCCCCCCTCAAATCTAAATAAGGAGATACAATCACTGACCAACGCAAGCAAATGGACCGCTGGGTGCAGCACTACCGAGAACTGTACTCCAGGGAAAATGTTGTCATTGAGACCGCCCTCAATGAGGCCCAGTCTCTGCCAGTCATTGATGAGCTGGACGTACAGCCAACAAAATCGGAACTCAGAAGGGATAGGGAGAGGCAAAATAGACTTCATGGCCCAGTTCTAGAGAGTGTGCAATGACAGAGGGACCTGGGGATTACATGGACATACATCTTTGATGGTGGCAGGACATACTGCGAAAGTAGTCAGCAAAGCATATGGGGTCTTGGGATCATAAATAGAGGGTTTGAGTACAAAAGCATGAAAGTTATGCTGAATGTTTCTAAGCCTCTGGTTAGGCCACGACCAGAATACTGCATCCAATTCTGGTGACCACACTTTAGGAAGGACGTGAGGGTCCATCTGAGGGAGCAGAGGGGATGGTAGTTCCAGGGAGGGGGCATTTTAGCATAGTGGACTGGAAACAGCTACTTGAAGGTTAATCAGTGTCAGAGCAGTGAGAGTTACTGAGGGTTGAGAACAAATATTTTCACACAAAGACAAACAGGGTGGGACTCCCAAATCTAAAGCCCCTTGGATGTCAAGGATCAAACCGGGGAGGATAAGGCACAAGAGGGAAGCTTATGTCAGAAACCGAGAGCTCAATACCACAGAATGCCGAGAGGAGTGAAGAAAGTGCAGGGGTGAAATTAAAAAGCAAATTAGGAAAGCAAAGAGATAGTTGGAAAATAATATTACCAAGTAAAAGTAAGAAAAACACAAAAATGTTTTATAAATACATTAAGAGCAAGAGGATAACTAAGGATAGAATATTAGGGACCAAAAAGGGAATGTGTGTGTGGAGGTGGGAGATGTGGGCATGGTTCAAAATGAATACTTTGTTTCTGTCTTTATAAAAGAGGGGGAACAATGCAGATATTGTAGTTAAAGAGGAGGAGTGTGTAATATTTGATGGGATAAACAGAGTAAGAGGGGAAATATTAAGGTGTTTGGCAACTTTCAAAGTGGATAAATGGTCAGGCCTGGATGTATTGGAACCACTTCAGAGAAGGTTCACTCGGCTGATTCCTGGGATGAAGGGGTTGTCTTATGAGGAATGGTTGAACAAGTTGGGCCTAAACTCAATGGATTTTAGAAGAATGAGAGGTGACTATTGAAACATACAAAATACTTAAAAGGATAGACAGGTTAGATGCAGGTAAGATGTCTCCGTTGGTTCGGGAGTCTCGAACCAGGGGACACATTTTCAAAATAAGGGAGAAGCCAGTTAGGTCAGAGATGAGGAGAAATTTCTTTGTTCAGAGGGTTGTGAATCAATGGAATTCTCTACCCAAGCGGGCAGTGGAAGCTCAGTCTGGGAAAAAGGCATTGAAGTGTATTATCAGCCATGTAAGTATTGAATGGTGGAGCAGGCTCGATGGACTGAATGGCCTACTCCTATGGTCCCAAGATTCTAAACTAATTTCGCCCAAACCACCTCATCAGTTCCCCTTCATATCGCAACAGCTTTGAACAAATCACCTTGATCCTCCGAAATTCCAGGGAATACATCCCTAGTTTGTGTAATATCACCTCGTAGTTCAGTTATCATTCTGGTAAATCGACACTGCACTCAAATGGACATGGACACTTCAAACCGCCAAGTCTCTTTGGACCTCCAATGTTTCTAGTTTTTCACCATTTATAAAGTACTTTGTTCCAGTCTTTTTTGCTGACATTCAAATCGATCTTTTTTAATTTATTTTTTTATTTTAGATATACAGCACTAAAACAGGCCCTTCGGCCCACCGAGTCTGTGCCGACCAACAACCACCCATTTATACTAATATTACATTAATTCCATATTCCCTACCTCATCCCCACCATTCTCCGACCACCTACCTACACTAGGGGCAATTTACAATGACCAATTTACCTATCAACCTGCAAGTCTTCGTCTTTGGGAGGAAACCGGAGCACCCGTCGGAAACCAACGTGGTCGCAGGGAGATCTTGCAAACACCGCACAGGCAGTACCCAGAACTGAACTCGGGTCGCTGGAGCTGTGAAGCTGCGGTGCTTACCACTGCGCCACTGTGCCGCCCAAAGAGATATTAATATCTCTTTGTAATTTGATGACTCTGGCTGCACTGCTTGCAATGCTGCCTTTTCTGTGTCATTGGTAAATTTGGGTATGTGGCATTCTACGCCATCATCTTAAAACTTTAATAAATACAGAAAAACTGAGACACACACGAACGTTGCTCTAGTAGACAGGAGTGAATCATTCCATCCTAGAGGTTTATTAATTCCAGATTTGTGGTTTTTTTTTCAGAAAAAACAGAATTCAAATTCACAACAGCTCAGTGTGGGATTTGAACTCCTGCTTTTTCAATCATCAGGCCTTCAAATTAAAACTCATAAAAAGAGATTCATTTTCTCACTGCTGTTGTCTGACTTTCTCAGGTTTTGTATATTGTTCCCTTCTCCTCTTCTTCCATGTGGCTGAAGTCTTTGAAGTTTGTCAGACATTGGTAAACTACTTCATGTGGTGTTCTGTAAATACCTTCAATTCTGTGTATCTGGAAGGGACACAAATCAAATGCTCACCTTATTGCATCAACCAAAACCTGCCTGTCCATTCAAACAGCCCAATTTCCTGTCTCTGCAAAGATAGCTCACACTTCCACAATGCAGGAATGTCTGAATGGAAACAGCTTTTGACACATTTCCCAACATGTTTGCTCACACTTTTCAAGTTGAAGCTAAATTCAACCTGCAGATTGCAAGCTCCAAATTGAATCTTGAAGGTAAAAATTGGCACAAATGAAATCCCAGATCTCTCTGTCCCGGCACCCATTTTAACATTGTACCAGCTAGTTTATATCGCTTCTCCCCAGCCTTCCTTCTGAAATGCATCATTTTACATTTCTCAGCATTGAAATTAACCTGCCATGTGTCTGACCATTTCACCAGACTGCCTGTATCCTCCTTAAGTCTATTACTATTCCCTTCCCTGCTTATTACATTGCAGATGGCACAATGTTGAATTTATGCCCTGGAAACCCAAGTTCAAGTCATTAATATATATCAAAAAGATCAGTGGTCCTAATCCAAAGCCCTTGGGAATACCCCTGTACCACAATGTACACTGTATACATCAGTACAAAAGCAGGGAGGGTATGCTGAACATTTATAAAGTTCTAATTAGGCCCCAAATGGAGAATTGTGTCCACTTCTGGTCACCACACTTTGGAAGGAGGTAAGGGTCCTTGAGAGGGTGCAGAGGAGATTAACCAGAATGGTTCCAGGAATGAGGGATTTTCGCTATCAGGTTAGGTTGGAAAAGCTGGGTTTGGTCTCCTTAGAACAAAGGACATTCAGGGGAGATTGACAGAAGTGTCTAAGATTATGTCAGTCAAGGATACCGTTCTCCAGTCTTAAGCAACCATTCACCACTGCTCTCGGTGTTGCGCCCCTTAGCCAATGCCGTATCCACTCTGGCCCTGTCCCGTTCATTCCATGAGCATCCATTTTTCTAACTAGTCAATTATGAGGCACCATTATGACGTCCCCATGAGTAAATTGGCCCCACATCACAGAAAAACACACACAGAAAATAACACACAGACAGACAATGAGAATCTGGAACAAGAGAGAATCCAACCACCCCACATTGGCATTCGAAGCATTATCCCATCGCTGAATCCCCAAGCAACAACATCCTGGGGAGACATTCACCAGAAGCTGAGCTGAAGAAATAACATCAAAACTGTGGTTACAAGCGACCAGAGCCTTTCCACCACCTGCAAGACACAAGTCAGGTGTTTGATGGTATCTCTTCACTTGCCTGGATGAGAGCAGCACCAAAAACACTCCAGAAGCTCGTCACCATCCTGGACAAAGCAGCCCACTTGATTGGCACCCCATCCACCACTTTAAACTTTGATCAGATCACCCCTTACCCTTCTAAATTCCAGGGATACAGAGTAAAGCTCCGTCTACACTGTCCCATCAAATGCTGCCAAGCTATTAGTTAGCTATTGAGTAAATATATGTCTTCTCTGTTCTGGCAAACAATCCCAGGGCAGGTACAGTGTGGGGTTAGATACAGAGTAAAGCTGACTATATATGCCTCTCTTTCCCCTTCTCCATCCAGATGGAGAGAGTAATAGTGAGAGAGACAGGGATAGATATGGAGAGAGAGAATAACAGAGAGAGGGAAGGATCGCAATGGGAGCGTGTACCAGTGAGAAAGAGGAAGAGATTGGGATGGAGTGTCGGTCAGTGCACCTTCAAAGCTGTGTGGAGCAGCCTGGAAGGTATGACACAGTGAGAGATTGGGATTGAGAGGGTACAGAGGGAGATAGAGAGAGAGAGAAGAGGCTAGAGATTAACATGGAGAGAGTAGCAGAGAGGGGAGCTAGTGATTGAGTGAGTAAGAGAGAGGGAAGACGGAGATGGAGAGAGATTACCAGTAAGAGTAGCTGTCCACTTCTCTCTCCATGCCAAAATCTCCCTTTCTCACTGTAACACTCTCTCCGTCTATATTTCTCCCTCTCACCTGATGTTTCACACTCCATGCTTATTTCTTGTACGTCTGTGTCCACAGGATTACATCAAACTACGATTATATTTGACATTTGCCCTTTCGATCTAACCTAACAACGTGACTGTCTCCAACATTCTCTCTGTGTCTGTGAACAGTGGGACATTGGAGTGAATATTCCAAGAGGTTTGTAAACAAAATTAGGGCACATGGGATTGGGGGGGAAGTACTGGCATGGATTGAGAACTGGTTAATGGACAGGAAACAGAGGGTAGGAATAAATGGGTCATTTTCAGGTTGGCGGGCTGTGACTAGTGGGGCACTGCAAAGAGAGAGGGGAGAGAGAGAGAAGGGAGAGAGACAGAGAGAGGGAGAGAGAGACAGAGACAAAGAAACGAAGCGATAGAGGGAGACAGAGCTAGAGGAAGAGACAGAGATAAAGAGAGAGAGACAGAGAGTGAGATGCAGAGGACAAACAGTGACAGAGGGAGACAGAAGGAGAGACAGAGAGAGGGAGAGAGAGATAGAGGGGGAGAGAGAGAGACAATGAGAGAGAGAGACAGAGGGAGAGACAGAGGCAGAGAAAGAGAGAGAGATGGATAGGGAAAATCAGCGACACAGGTCGAAAGAGAGAGAGGGAGGGAGAGAGAGATAGAGAGAGGAGACAAAGAGAGAGAGGGAGAGAGAGAGAGTCAGAGAGAAAGAGTCAGAGAGGCAGAGAAGATGTTACGGAGAAACAAACTCAGTCATAGATAGAAGGAGAGAGATCGGGAGAAACTGAGTAAAAGAAGGAGTAAGAGAAACAGACAGAGGGGGAGAGAGAGGCAGAGAGAGAGCAAAGGAGAGAGAGATGGAGAGACAGAGAGAGAGAAGGAGACACAGAGAAAGAGGGAGAAATGGTGTGAGAGAGACACAGGGTCATGGACAGAGGCAAAGAAAGAGAGAGGGAGAGAGAGAGAAACAGAGAGAGAGAAAGAGACAGATGGAGAGGGAAAGACAGTGACACAGGGAGACAGAGAGAGGGGGAGAGAGAGAGAGAAAGAGGGAGAGGCAGAGAGAAACAGAGAGGGAGGGAGGGAGAGAAAGACAGAGAGTGAAGGAGAGAGAGACAAAGAGAGGGAGTGTCAGAGAGATGGAGAGACCGGGGAGCATTAAAGAAGAAAAGGACTGGAGGACTGCTAACGTTGTAGCATTGATTAAAAAGAGAGAAAGGGATAGACTGAGTAATTGCAAGCCACTCAGTCTAACCTCAGTGGAGGGTAAATGATTGGGATAAATTCTGATAAACAATAGTAATGGTCATTTAGAAAGGTGCAGATTAATCAAGCACAGTCAGCAGGGATTTGTTAAGTGAAGATCGTGTCAGACTAGCTTGAGTAAATTTTTATTGGGGGTAACTAGGAGGGTCGATGAGGGGAGCAGCTCATCACCACCTTCTCAGGGAAATTAGACAAGAAATGCTGGTCTTTTCTGTGATGCCCAGATCCCGGGAATGAATTTAAGACAGTGTCAGCTCCTGTACACATACTGTACACAATGGGTACAAGGGAATGATTCACTCCTGTCTGGTATTGTGTGTCTCAATGTCTCGATGTCTGTGTCTCTGTCACGTTTAAAGCACTAACACTACATTAATGAGGAGTCAGTGTCTGAAATTAATGTCCACCGTGAACAGACCGAAAACAGCTGGCTGATGTTTGTGGATATCCACAGATGCTCTGAGAGAGGAGGGAGAAAGAGAGACAGACAGAGAGACAATGAGGGAGACACAGACCGAGAATGGTTTTACACTATGTTTAGATTTTTAGACGATGCGCACAAGTTCTAGACTCCGCAGACAGTGGGAATAGTTTGTCTCTTTCTACCCAATCAGTTTCCCTTATTATTCTGAAAACTACCATCAAATCACCCCTTAACCTTCTAAATTCCAGGATACAGAATAAAGCTCCATCTGCACTGTCCCATTGAACACTCACAAGCCAAGCACAGTGTGGGATTAGACAGAGTGAATTTCCCTCTGCACTGTCCCATCACACACTCCCAGGACAGGGGCAGCATGGGGTTAGATACTGAGGAAAGACAGGGCCTATTGTATTATAAACAGAGAAATGGTCTTGTGCAGTACAAACTGCGACCGGGTGAAACGCAGCAGAAGCAAAGACGACTCCCAGAGCAGGAACATCATGGGGTGGATGCAGAGTGAATCTCGCTCTGGGAGTCGTCTTTGCTTCTAGACTAGGACTGCACAATGTACTCCAGGTGTGGTCTCACTAAGGCCCGGTACAATTGCAGCAAGGCTTCCTTACTCTTGTACTCCAAACCTCTTGCAATAAAGGCCAACACACC
Organism: Heterodontus francisci; assembly: GCF_036365525.1. Taxonomy (NCBI): domain Eukaryota; kingdom Metazoa; phylum Chordata; class Chondrichthyes; order Heterodontiformes; family Heterodontidae; genus Heterodontus; species Heterodontus francisci. The sequence continues at coordinate 3,336,805 of NW_027141229.1, forward strand.
AGGGTTGGTTGAATTTTGGAACTCTCTGCTGCAAACAGGAATTCATGCTGGCTTAATTGTTAATTTATAAATCTGTGATTGATAGTCCCTCATTCCTGGAACCTTGCTCGGGAATCTTTTCTACACCCTCTCTAATGCCCCCACATCCTTCCTAAAGTGTGGTGTCCAGAATTGAACAATATTCCAGTTGAGGTGAAACCAGTGTTTTACAAAGATCCATCATATATTCCTTGCTTTTGGATTCTATGTCTCTATTTATAAATCCCAGGACCCCAGTCGATGAGGGGAGCAGCTCATCACCACCTTCACAGGGAAATTAGACAAGAAATGCTGGTCTTATCAGTGATGCCCAGATCCCGGGAATTAATTTAATACAGTGTCAGCACCTGTGCACATACAGTGCAAGGGAATTATTCACTCCTGTCTGGTACTGTTTGTCTCAGTGCCTCCATGTCTGCGTCTCTGTCAAAGCACTAACAGTACATTAGTGAGGAGTCAGTCTCTGAACTAAATGGAATTCACTTCCCCAGAGAGCAGTGGAGTTTGGGTCATTAAATATATTCAAGGATGAGTTATGATCGACAGGGGAGTCAGGGTTATGGGGGGCAGACAGGAAAGTGGAGTTAAGGCCACTATCAGATCAGTCATGATCGTATTGAATGGCAGAACAGGCTCGAGAGATTGAATGGCCTACTCCTACTGATATTTCTTAGGATCCTGGGTATAAAATGGAGGGTTTTCTCTCCATTTTTAAGCCATTTTTCTCGCAGATACAGGGCCATGTGTAATATAAACAAAGACAGGGTCTAGTGCAGACCTAACTAGTGCATTGATATCTGAGACTAGTGTAAAAGGTATCGAGGATACAGAATTCTAAACATACATCCAGGGGAACTTTTTTTAGGCCAGTACGTAGCAAGGCCGACAAGAGATGGGTCAGTTTGACACTTAGTCTTAGATAATGAAGCTGGGCCGGTGGAAGCCGATTTAGAAAAAGTGGACTGGAAAAAGCCACTTGAAGGTAAATCGCTGTCAGAGCATTGAGAGGGAATCATTTCATCTTGGAGGATTTATTATTCCAGAGTTATTTCATATTTTCAGGGAAATTCAAATTCACAAGAGCCCAATGTGAGATTTCAACTCCGGCTTTTTCAGTCATTAGCTCAGGCTTTCAGATTGCAAACTGTAAAAGAGATTTACCTTCCTCCTGTTGTGACCTGACTGTCTCAGCTTTTGTATATTGTCCCCAATCTTGTTCCTTCATGTGTCTAAAGACTTTGATGTTATTCAGACATTGGTAAACCACTTCATTCTCTCAGGACATCGGCTTAAATACCTTCAGGGACACAATCCACAATCTAATTCACACACGATTCAATCAACCAAAATCTTCAACTCCATTCAGACACCCCGATATCCTGTCCCTGCACAGATAACTGACAGTTCCACAATGCAGAAATGCCTGAATGTGAACCCACATTTACCTGACACAATCCAAGCTCCAAATTGAATCATTAAGATATCGAAAATACCACAGAAATGTGACTTGCTCCTTGTAACAGTGAGACTGAAACATTTCAGGGTACGATTCAACCAAGAAGGATTCCGAGAAAAGTCAGGATTGGTATTGAAAGAGAAAGAGAGAGAAAGTGAAATGGGGAGAGAGAGAGACACTGTCAGCTCCTGTATGTGTAAGGCCTCTCGGTTCCAGCACCCATTTTAACATTGTACCATTTAGTTTAGATTGCCTTTCCCAGTCTTCTTTCCAAAATCCATCACTTCACATTTGTCAGCATTGAAATTAACCTGCCATGTGTCTGTCCAATTCACCAGACTGCCAATAGCTTCCTGAAGTCTGCTACTATTCTCTTACCTCTTTACTACAAGTCAGGTCATTAATATACATCAAAAAGAGCAGTGGTCCCAATTTGAACCTCTGGGGGACACCACTCTATACCCTCCCTCCAGTCTGAAACAACCGTTCACCACTACTCACTGTCTTCTGTCTCTTACCCAATGTCGTAACACCTCTCTCACTGTCCCTTTAAGCACAGGAGCAACACTTTTGCTAAAAAGTCATAAAAGAGGGGGATGATGCAGACATTGTGGTTAAGGAGGAGTGTGAAATATTGGATGGTATAAACAGAGCAGAATGATACCTGGACTCCAAGGGTTAAGCTAAGAGGGAGAATCACAAACCAGAGGGCACAGTTTATAAATAAGATCTAGTACAGTCCGCTGTGAACTCACTGAATCACAGAATGCTCCAGCACAGAAAGAGACCAATCACCCATCGTGCCCGTGTTGACTCGATGAGGTTCTCCCTGGTGTCCTGGCCAATATTTATCACAAAACCCAAAATCAATAAAACAACATTCAAGATTTGCGCACCAATATCATGAGGGTGTGATGTCTCCCACAGTGGAAGAGCTTGCTGGATGTTTATAACGGAGGATGCTCCATCTGGATCATCAAAAGCGGCTGCCTCAGCCCCAACTTCATCCACATTTCTCCCTCGACCAATATTACAATATATACACGTACCTTTCTCTCTGTGTGTACATAAGAGTGAAGGATAACATCAAATTAATACATCTTACATTCTCCCTTTCAATCCACCCCAACAATAACTTTATCTCTCCAACCTTGTCCCTCTCTACAGCCCTCTCTCTGCCTCCATATCTAACCCTCTCTCCCTCTGTCTCTCTCCTCGTCTCAGAGATAGCAGGCGTGACAGATAGAGAGAGGAGGACAGAGACAGACATAGAGAACAACGCCAACTACTCCAATCTATCTACGTAACTCAAGTCCTTCATCACTGGAGCCATTCTCGTGAATCTTTCCTGCACCATCGCTAATGCCCCCACATCCTTTCTCAAGTGTGGGTCCAGAATTCGACACAATGCTACAGTTGAGACCAAACCCGTGTTTTACAAATATCCATCATATGTTCCTTGCTTTTGTACTCAATGTCTCTATTTATAAATCCCAGGATCCCTTATGCTATTTAACATTTTCTCAACCTGTCCTGCCACCTTCAGTGATCGGTATACAAATACCACCACCCACCCACCCTGCCCCCCAGATCTGTCTGTTCCCGCATGCCCTTTAGAATAGTATTCTTTAGTTTATTTCGTCCCTCCTTCTTCCTACCTGTGGAGGTGGAAGATGTGGGCATGTTTCACAATGAATACATTGCATCTGTCTTCACAAAATAGGGAACCACACTGGCATTATAGCCAAGGAGGAGGAGTTTGATATATTGGATGGGATAGACATAGTGTGAGACGAAATATCAAGGAGTTTAGCACCTTTGAAAGCTGATAATTCACCAGGCTCAGACTGTTAAGAGGAGCAAGGGAGGAAATATCAGTGGCTCTGACCATTATTTTCCAATCCTCTCTGGTTACAGGCATGGTGCCAGAGGGCCGGAGGCCTGTTAATGTTGTACTGTTGATTAAAAAGGGAGAAAGGGATAAACTGAGTATGCATGGATTTATTAAGTGAAGATCGTGTCAGACTAGCTTGACTGAATTTTCTGTGAAGGTAACGACGAAGGTCGATGAGGGGAACAGCTCATCACCGACTTCTAAGGTAAATTCGGCAATACATTCTGGTCTTGTCAGTGATTCCCAGATCCCGTAAATGAATTCAAAATAGTTTCAGCTCCTGTACATGTACAGTACACAATGAGTACAAGGGAATGATTCACTCCTATCTCGTACTGTGTGTCTCAGTGTCGCCATGTCAGTGTCTCTGTCACATTTTAAGTACCAGCCTTACATTCGTGAGGAGTCAGTCTCTGAAATAAATGTCCCAGTTCTGTGGTAACATAAAATGGCCACCGTGAAACAACCTAAAATGGCTGACAGGTGTTTGTGGATATCCAAAGATGTTCTGAGAGGCGAGAGAGAGACAGAAAGAAAGACAAAGAGGGAGACACTGATCCAGACACAGAGAGTGATAGCAGGATATCTGTGGTTGGACAGAGGAAGTGGAGGAGGCCATTTGGCCATTCAAGCCTGTTCTGTCATTCAATGCGATCTTGGCTGACTTGTGATCTAGCGCGTTTTACCCGTCTTTGCGCCATAGCACTTCAAACCTTTTGTTCGCCAAAGTTCATCAATCTCTGAATAAAAACTAACAAGTGACTCAGCATCAATTGCTGTTTGTGGAAGAGAGTTCCAAACTGATACCACACCTGGTGTGTTGACGTGTTTCGTCATTTCACTCCTGAAATATTTTCAGACTATGTGTAGATTTTTAGACTATGTCCCCTAGTTCTAGACTCCGCAGCCAATGGGAATAGTTTCTCTCTTTCGACCCGATCAGTTTAACTTATTATTCTGAAAACTTTGATCAAATCACCCCTCAACCTTCCAAATTCCAGGGATACAGAGTAAAGCTCTATCGACATTCTCCCATTAAACATTCCCAAGCCAAGCACAGTGCATGGTTAGACAAAGAGTAAATTTCCCTCTGCACTGTCCCAACACACACTCACAGGTTGGGGGGTCGTGGGGTTAGATACAGAGTAAAGACAAGGCCTATTGTATTATAAACAGAGAAATAGTCTTGTGCAGTACAAGCTGGGACAGGTGAAACGCAGCATAAGCGAAGACCACGACAAGCGCAGGAACATTAAGGGGTGGATAAGGAGTGCATCTCGCTCTACGCTGTCCGAAACAGACAGAGTGAGACAGAGAGACAGAGACTAATCGAGAGACACAGACAGACAGGGTGACTGAGAGTGAAAGAAGGATATTTTAGATCAGACATGGGAAGAGGAGGAGGCAATTTAACCCTTCAACCCTGTTCCAGCATTCAATGAGATCAGGGCTGATCTGTGATCTAACTAACACCATATATCCCACCTTTGCCCCTTATCTCTTAATACCTTTGATTAACAAGAATCTATCAATCCCAGATTTAAAAATTAACAATTAAGGGAGCATGAACTCCTGTTTGCCGAAGAGAGTTCCTAAATAGCAAAGAAATCCAAAGGAATGATTGGACAGGCTGGGGCTGTTTTCTTTGGTGCAGAGGAGGCTGAGGGGAGATTGATTTGAGGTGTATAAATTTATGAGGGGCCTGTATAGAGTTGATAGGAAGGACCTATTTGCCTTAGAACAGAGGTCCATAAGCCGGGACATAGATTTCAAAATGTCCACAACCAATATCATGAGGGCGTGATGGCTGTCACGGTGGAATAGCTTGCTGGATGTATAAAATGGGGTGACATTCCTTCTGGATCTCTCCTAATGTTTCTCTCACCATACCTATCTCTTATATGTTTGTGCACACAGCAGTGAAGAATCACATCAAATTAATATATCTTACATTCTCCTTTTAAATCCAACGCAACAATCTCTCTCTCTCCAACAATGTCCCTCCCTACAGCCCTCTCTCTGACTGCAAATCTAACCCTCTCTCCCTCCGTCTCTCTCCTGGTTTCAGAGATAGCAGGAGGGAGAGACGGAGAGAGGAAGAGAGAGAATGTTGAAGGAACTGTACTCTGTTCCGAAGCTCTGCTGAACCTGCTCTGTGAGTGTTTGATGGGCTACATTAATCGGCCGTGTATGGTCCTGTATCAGGCTGTGAAGAAGCAGAGCATGTGAATTACAAAACAGGTCAAAGGGGACGAGTCACTCCTGTTTGCTACTGGGAAGAGAGACTGACCTTAACATCAAGGCAGCGTTTGACCGAGTGTGGGTCGAGTAGCCCGAGTAAAATTGAAGTCACTGGCAATCCGTTGACTGGTGTCATACCGAGCACAGGCAAAGATGGTTTTGATTTTTGGAGGTCCATCATCTCAGTATCAGGACATCACTGCAGGAGTTCCTCAGGGTAGTGTTCTCGGCCCAACCATCTGCAGCTGCTTCCCCAATGACCTGCCCACCATCGTAAGGTCTGAAGTGGGGATGTGCACTGATGATTGCACAGTGTTCAGTTCCATTCGGACCTCCTCAGATAATGAAATCCCAGCAGAAAATGTTGCAAATACTGAGCAGGTCAGGCAGCATCTGTGAAGAGAGAAACAGAGTTAATAATTCAGCTCGTTGGTTTCCAGTTTCAAGCATCCACAGTATTTTGCCTCAGATAAAGGGACCATGCGCTGCCAGAACTTTCCCAACATTTTAACCTGCCTGGACCCCTCATGAATTTGAACACAGAACAAACCTAACATGGTTGTCTGATGTTGGTGGATTTCCACGTTCTGAGAGAGGAGAGAGTCAGACAGACAGGCAGAGTGAAAACACGGACCAAGTGGGAGACACAGAGAGTGACAGCAGGAGTTTTGTCGTGGAACATAGGAAGAAAATGAGGTCATTTAGCCATTTAACCGTGTTCTGCAATGAGATCATAGCTGATCTGTGATCTAACTCCATAAATCCATCTTGGCCTCTTATCACTTAACACTTTTGGTGAACAAAATTCTATCAAACTCTGATTTATAAAGTAACAAGTGTCTCAGCATCAATTTCCGTTTGTGGAGCAGAGTTCCAAATTGATACCATACCTGGTGTGTTGAAGTGTTTCTTCATTTTACTCCTGAAAAGATTTTTAGACTATGTTTAGATTTTTACACTATGCCCCCAAATTCTAGACTCGGCAGCCAATGGGAATAGTTTCTCTCTGTCTTCCCGATCAGGTTCTCCTTATCTGCACTGCCCCATCAAACACTCTCAAAGAAGGTACAGCATGGCTAAGATACAGAGTCCATCTACCAATGCCAGCCTCACTCTCCGGCTGTCATTTTCTCTTCATCTATCACTACCTGCGACACCCTTCCATTGCTCGCTTTCTACCTCTTCCCATCCTGAGATCAAGAGAGAGAGGTTGAGATAGTGTACAGAGGGAGATCGAGATAGAGGGAGAAAAGTGGAGGTAGACTTGGAAAGTGAGTAACAGAGAGAAGAAATCGGGTTTCTGAGCGTAGAAGACAGGAGACGAGAGAAATAGCGTTGGAGAAAGATTACCAGCGAGAGAGATTACCGGAGATTACCGATCTCTCCGTGCCTATCACTCATTTCCTATTTGTTACCCTCTCCATCTATTTGCCCACTCTACCCCGATGCGTCACACTGTATACCTCTCTGTCGCATGTCTGTGCATATGGCAGTGAGTGATTACATCAAATTATGATGTTTAATATTATATCTTTCATTCTAACCGAACAATCTCTCTGTCTGGAAACAGAGGGGCCTTGGTGTTAATATCCACTGATTCCTAAGGGTATCAGGACAAGTGGATTAGGTGGTTGAGAAGGCATATGGGACACTTTCCATTATTGGCCGATGTATAGAATATAAGAGCAGGGAGGTTATACTCGAACTGTATGAAACAAATGTTGTCCCCTTGTTCAAGAAGGGGAGTAGAGACAGCCCTGGTAATTATAGACCTGTGAGCCTTACTTCGGTTGTGGGTAAAATGTTGGAAAATGTTATAAGAGACAGGATTTATAATCATCTTGAAAAGAATAAGTTCATTAGCGATAGTCAGCACGGTTTTGTGAAGGGTAGGTCGTGCCTCACAAACCTTATTGAGTTTTTCGAGAAGGTGACCAAACAGGTGGATAAGGGTAAAGCAGTGGATGTGGTGCATATGGATTTCAGTAAGGCGTTTGATAAGGTTCCCCACGGTAAGCTTTTGCAGAAAATACGGAAGTATGGGGTTGAAGATGATTTAGAGCTTTGGATCAGAAATTGGCTAGCTGAAAGAAGACAGAGGGTGGTGTTTGATGGCAAATGTTCATCCTGGAGTTCAGTTACTAGGGGTGTACCGCAAGGATCTGTTTTGGGGCCACTGCTGTTTGTCATTTTTATAAATGACCTGGAAGAGGGTGTAGAAGGGTGGGTAAGTAAATTTGCGGATGACACGAAGGTAGGTGGAGTTGTGGATAGTGCCGAAGGATGTTGTAGGTTACAGAGGGACATAGATAGGCTGCAGAGCTGGGCTGAGAGATGGCAAATGGAGTTTAATGCGGAAAAGTGTGAGGTGATTCACTTTGGAAGGAGTAACAGGAATGCAGAGTACTGGGCTAATGGGAAGATTCTTGGTAGTGTAGATGAACAGAGAGATCTTGGTGTCCAGGTGCATAAATCCCTGAAGGTTGCTACCCAGGTTAATAGGGCTGTTAAGAAGGCATATAGTGTGTTAGCTTTTATTAGTAGGGGGATCGAGTTTCGGAGCCACGAGGTCATGCTGCAGCTGTACAAAACTCTGGTGAGACCGCACCTGGAGTATTGTGTGCAGTTCTGGTCACTGTATTCTAGGAAGGATGTGCAAGCTTTGGGAAGGGTGCAGAGGAGATTTACTAGGATGTTGCCTGGTATGAAAGGAAGGTCTTACGAGGAAAGGCTGAGGGACTTGAGATTGTTTTCATTGGAGAGAAGGAAGAGGAGAGGTGACTTAATAGAGACATATAAGATAATCAGAGGGTTAGATAGGGTGGATAGTGAGAGGCACCCATGGCATCAGCAGCCTGCTGCATTACAATCTTACTTAATACACTGTACATATTTCTGGCCTGTTCCATACAATATCCCGGCATTTGCATCCCTGAGATATTGACCAGGACAGGCACAATCTCATGTTTAACATGATCATACAACGCTTCTCCTGGGCTCCATGTACCTACACACATCTATGTTACTTTCAACTTTCCTTATCATCAGTTGCCCAATGGGAGGGGCACAAACAATTCCAAAGACACAGCTCTCAGTTACCCCTTCCCCTTTGTGCCTGGTCACGCAGTTAGCACGGTCATCTGTGGAACACCGGACACACTTCCCATCCAACATGGTGTGCAATGCCCCATAGTTCAAATAGTCCATGACCTGTCACTTGTGTCTGTTGGGTCGTAACCTTACTCGTTAGTTATTAAAATGTGGGGGTAATCGTGGTGATTGGAGCTTGTTGTCCCTCTAATAGATTTTGAATGCTGGTTTGATTGTTGGCTCCTTCCCTTGTACACCCCCCAATGATTTTGACACAAAAGGTCCCTGGAGGGCCTTTGCTGTCAAAATCTGACACACCTGGTAGATTACATTGTCCACCAAAATAAAAGCAAAATAGTGCAGATGCTGAGAATTGTCTTATTGATAAAAATGCTGTAATATTTGATGTCTGCAGTTAAGGTCTTAAATTCTCAAAGCTGCTGGATCTCTTGCTGTGGCATCAATTCTCACATGGCCTGCCATCACCTGCTTAAAAATATCCTAGGAAAAAATCTATTGTGGCTCTGCCCCTGAGCCCAATGGGTTAATTTGTCCAATTCTATCTGTCAATTTAGAAATTTAAAATTTAACAATGTCCAATATGTATAAATTTTACTCTCAGCAATGCAAAATTGTGTGGTGGGTTAAATCGAAAAACAGCAGCTGCAGCGGGGTTTTTTTCCCCCAAGGGGCGTAGCAAAATCGTCTCAGCTGCGTCACTTGACAAAACCTTTTTCTTCTCTGATCTAAAAAAAACCACACTCCATTTCAATCTATTTTTTAAAATCCTTTTGGTATTCTTAGGGTTGCTCTCCTTCGAAGTTGAAAATGCAACAAATGCTTCCGTTGCTTTCCAAATAACAAATCACATCTGCACACTTACACTGGTATTCCATCGTCATGCCACATATTCTGAACTCTCAGGTGATCATATCAACAGATCAAATATCAGCGGTGAGGAAAAGGTGGGGGTGGGCGCTGGTGGTGTCTATCTGAGATCTTTGCTTACCTCCCCCTGCAGGGTCCTGATGTCTCAGGTTATGGCCAGACTTTCAAATGTAGGTCTCTTAAAAACTCATATCTCCAAGAGAAAACTATCAATTGCTTTTCTTATCTACACTTTCCTGACTTTCACTGGAAAATTCAAGGCTTCTTGGAAATTAGCTGCTTAGTTCACTATTTGTTTATCCCCAGAATTCCTTTATTAGCGCTTGCATCAGCCAGATCTGATTGCCAATTCCCATTAATTATAATTCTATTTCATTTTGAGCTCTGGAGAACCTTTACAATTAAAATTCATAATTCCTTGAAACAGAAATCAAACATTTCCATTTGATTCCAGACATTAGTGTATATTTATTTATTTTTTTTACCTTAGATGACATTTTAACTCCTTAAATAACTTGCCAAAATTAAACAAGATTTTCGACATCTCACATTATTCCAAATTCAAATAACAGTAAGTTTCCCTTTGAATGCTTTAAATAACCACCCAGATCAATTAAATGATGTTTATTGATTCCAATTTCTTATGCCCAGACTTGGTTGTCCTTTTTGTACTTTAAAGACAGAAGTGCTCTTCTCAAGCACTTTGCCTCATTGATAAAGATAGTTGCAGCAGGGTTAATTTCTTGCTTGTCTCCAAGGGGGCGGAGCAAAGCATTCTCCGCTGTGTCGCTTTACGTAACCCTTTTGTTTTCATGGAAAAGAACTAAACACCATTTTAAATGGTTTTTTGTTATCCTTAAATAAGAGGTTTCTAATCCAAGGATTTTTTTTTATTAAAACAAAAATGATTCCAAATTCCAATTCACTGCAATAATATTTAAAAATCAAAACTGCCAATGTTAGATGAGTGAGTCCTCTGTCCGGAACTGAAGACTCCTTCAAAACATGACATAATAAACTTGAAAGTTCATTGTGGCAACAAATGAAACTTCCAGGTCTTCAACTTAAACAGGTCAATTAACCTTAACAGTATTAATTCAATTCAGACTTATTAACTTATACTACTTATTAACTACACACAAAACAGAATAGCACGTGCTTATTTTAAAAGATAGGCAAATTACGTCATTTTTCGTGTTCTTCAGGCGCCTTTCAAATGACTGTAATAAAAAGAAAAACTGATGAAAAAGTTATTTAACATTCTTCCAACAAAAGATTTAACACGAGGTCCTTACACAAACCTTAATCTTTCCCATTATCTCCTTTTTTATCCTTCTCTCCCTTAAAACAATATTCAATTCCTGACATTTGCTACTTAAAACAGTCAGTAAAACATGTCTTTAATTTCAACTCAAAAAAAAAACTAGAACAGATTTTAAACTGGAGATCCAATTAAAGCAGGAGTGATACACTTCAAATTGGATTTCTGCCAAATATCTTCAGACCTTCAAGGCTGAAGCTTATCTCTTTTTCACAGTTGCAAAACCAACTTTTAAAATAAAAATGTCTTTTTAACTTAAAATATAATTCAATTTTATATCCCATTCCTGGGTGTACAACACTAAATCGAAATGAACACACTCAACAATCACTTTTCACACTCATTCAATTCCAAACAACTTCGAAAATTGATTTCTGTAATGGGTTACGAATTCAAAATACCAAATCTCTTTCAAAATTCCCAGTCCCGATGTCAAGGAACACACACAGATTCAACTAATTCACAACCAAAACATGACTCAAGGTTCCCACAAAATATACACTTGTAAAAATAGAAAAAGTAACAGACTCATTCTCTCATCATTAAGGCCAGACAACAAAGAGTTAACGAAAGTCAGTTCTACAGAACACAAGTTCTACAGAACACAAGCTGTACATCCCAGACATTTAATTCATTTGCTGGAAGCTTCCAACATTCTCACAGTCGAATCAAAGACACAGTAACTTGTTTTTACTCCAAAACATACCTATCCTTAAAACACATATTTACCATGGCGCTTCTGCGTCTCCTTCGAGGGGGCAAACGGACGTGGGTCGCTTTTCTCCAGAGGACACGAATGACTTGTCCCCGGGGGCGACCCTTCCCTCTTGGAAGCCCTTGAGTCCAGATTTCCTTCTACTTTCTCAAAAACCTTCTTCACTTACGAGTTATTTTCTATGATTCAAGTACCATTAAAACAAAAGAAAACGAACAAGACACAAGAAAAGGAATAGACACAAGGATACGAACAGGCGCAGTTAATGTTAAATTCTCAAGGTCAGCTAACTGGCTCACCCCTGTGTGTCAGGCCACGCTCTTTCGCTCTCCCTTTTTTCCCACAGCCATTTTCTCCAGGGCTCGATCAGCTCGTGTACTCAGAAGCAATGATCACGTGCCTGTCGGCTCAATTTGTATTATTAGTTACAGCCCCAGTCATTCCTGACCTCGCCCTTTTGTCTCACGCCTCACATCGCCACCCGGTGGAGGACCAGCTCGTGCAGACTCAAGTTATGACTACTGCTCCACCAAATTCGCCAAATTTTACTGGATTTCGTCTAAAAATTTTTTTAGACCTTTTCTAATCAGATTTCAGCCAATTCTTCCTTGACCCCCAGTCCCCCTCTCCCAGTTAACCCTGGCCATCACGTGGGGCCCAGTCGCCCTCCTAATTCCGGCTCAGGCTGGGTGATTGAGACATTAGAGTCGCAGAAAAGTTGACTTACTGCTGATGCGGTCGATTAGGTTCTTTTGGATCCCGTGAACTCAGAGATCCTGCCGACTATGCCAAACGGTTGGAGAAAAATTAAGATTATGCCCAATTATTCCACCAATTCTCCGGACTCAGACTTTGAGAACAAACACTTTATTCATGATATCATGGGGTGCACACCTTACCTAAAAGCGGTCCAGTGCTACTCCACAGAACAAAGGAAATCCACAACGGATATATTGTTACTCTGCCCATCCCGGCTGGACACAATCCAATCAGAACGGTAATTGATTACGTACATTACACATAGTACCAATTAGATTACTGATTAGGCGTCATGTGGCAAAGTGAGAAGCTCATGCAAGCCCTGATCACCAATTGATGATCTCAGGCCCCATCAATTATCCTCGAGTCTTCCAACTGTCACTTTAATTGGGCCTGCATTCCTGAAGGTGCCGTGCAGTCTGCAGTTACACTGATAAGAGGGGCCCTCTCATTGTCTGTGACATTCTGCAACAAGCTCAGACTGTGAGCGAACAAATCTGTCCCACAATGCCTCGGTCAAATACTCCATTTTGTACCAATATGTAGCTATACTTTCAATTCATATATGAAAAAATATATGTATACGTATTCACTAGGATTATATTAATCTACTTACTCAAATAACAGTTATAGAAGCAAAAGCTCAGCAAAACTGCTCCCACACCTGGGCCCTGCGTCTAAACTTGTGACTATTCACTGTGCAGCTTCCTCCCATGCCCTGTGTTTAATCTTGTGACTATTCACTGTGCAGGAACCACGGGCCCAGTGTTTAAACTTGTGACTATTCACTGTGCAGGATCCCCCGGGCCCAGTGTTTAAACTTGTGACTATTCACTGTGCAGGATCCCCCCGGCCCTGTGTTAAAACTTGTGACTATTCACTGTGCAGCAACAACCGGGCCCTGTCTTTAAAATTGTCACTATTCAATGTGCATGATCCCCCGGGCCCTGTGTTTAAACTTGTGACTATTCACATTGCAGGATCCCCTGGGGACTGTGTTTAAACTTGTGACTATTCTCTGTGCAGCTTCCTCACCGGCCCTGTGTTTAAACTTGTGACTATTCACTGTGCAGCTTCGCCCCAGGCACTGTGTTTAATCTTGCGACTTTTCACTGTGCAGTATCTCCCAGGCCCTGTGTTTAATCTTGTGACTATTCACTGTGCAGAATCCCCCGTCCCTGTGTTTAAACATTTGACTATTCACTGTGCAGGTTCCCCCCGCACCCTATGTTTAAAGTTGTGACGATTCACTGTGCAGTTTCCCCCTGGGGCTTGTGTTCAAACTTGTGACGATTCACTGTGCAGGATCCCCCTGGGCACTGCGTTTAAAATTGTGGCTATTCACTGCGCAGCATCACCCGGGCCCTGTCTTTAAAATTGTCACTATTCAATGTGCATGATCCCCCGGGCCCCGTGTTTAAACGTGTGACTATTCACATTGCAGAATCCAATGGGGACTGTGTTTAAACTTGTGACTATTCTCTGTGCAGCTTCCTCCCGGGCCCTGTTTTTAATGTTGTGACATTCACTGTGCAGATTCCACCGGGCCCTGTGTTTAATCTTGAGATATTCACTGTGCTGCTTTCCCCTGGGGCCCTGTGTTTAAGCTTGTGACTCTTCATTGTGCAGGATTCCCAGGGCTATGTGTTGAAGCTTGTGACTTTTCACTCTGCAGGATTCCCCGGGCCCTGTGTTTAAACCTGTGACTATTCACTGTGCAGGAAACCCGGGCCCTGTGTTTAAACTTGTGACTATTCACTGTGCGGCTTCCTCATGACCCCTGTGAATAATATTGTGAGTATTCAATGTGCAGCTTCCCCCCGGGCCCTGTGTTTAATCTTGCGACTATTCACTGTGCAGATTCCCCCGGGCCCTGTGTTTAATCTTGCGACTATTCACTGTGCAGATTCCCCCAGGCACTGTGTTTAATCTTGTGACTATTCACTGTGCAGTTTCCCCCCAGCCCTTTGTTTAATCTTGCGACTATTCACTGTGCAGGTTCCCCCCACGCACTGTGTTTAAACTTGTGACTATTCACTGCACAGGATCCCCCGGGGCCTGTGTTTAAACTTGTGAATATTCACTGTGCAGGATCCCCCTGGGCCCTGCGTTTAAACTTGTGACTATTCACATTGCAGGATCCCCCGGGGCCTGTGTTTAAACTTGTGAATATTCACATTGCAGGATCCCCTGGGGACTGTGTTTAAACTTGTGACTATTCTCTGTGCAGCTTCGCCCCAGGCACTGTGTTTAATCTTGCGACTTTTCACTGTGCAGTATCTCCCAGGCCCTGTGTTTAATCTTGTGACTATTCACTGTGCAGGTTCCCCCGGCGCCCGATGTTTCGACTTGTGAATATTCACTGTGAAGCTTCCCCCGGGCCCTCAGTTTAATCTTGTGACTATTCACTGTGCAAGGTCCCCCGGGCCCTGTGTTTAAACATTTGACTATTCACTGTGCAGCTTCGCCCCAGGCACTGTGTTTAATCTAGCGACTTTTCACTGTGCAGGATCTCCCAGGCCCTGTGTTTAAACATTTGACTATTCACTGTGCAGCTTCGCCCCAGGCACTGTGTATAATCTTGCGACTTTTCACTGTGCAGGATCTCCCAGGCCCTGTGTTTAATCTTGTGACTATTCACTGTGCAGGATACCACTGAGCTCTGTGTTTAAACTTGTGACTATTCACTGTGCAGGTTCCCCGGGATCTCTGTTTCATCTTGCGCCTATTCAGGGTGCGGCATCCCCCCTGGCCTTGTGCTTAATCCTGTGACTATTGTCCGTGCAGAATCCCCCGTCCCTGTGTTTAAACATTTGACTATTCACTGGGCAGGTTCCCCCTGTACCCTATGTTTAAAGTTGTGACTATTCACTGTGCAGGTTCTCCCCGGACCCTGTGTTTAATCTTGCGACTATTCACTGTGCAGTTTCCCCCTGGGGCGTGTGTTTAAACTTGTGACTATTCACTGTGCAGGATCCCCCGGGCCCTGTGTTTAAACTTGTGAATATTCACTGTGCTGGTTCCCCCTGGGCACTGCGTTTAAAATTGTGACTATTCACTGTGCAGCATCACCCGGGCCCTGTCTTTAAAATTGTCACTATTCAATGTGCATGATCCCCCGGGCCCTGTGTTTAAACGTGTGACTATTCACATTGCGGAATCCCCTGGGGACTGTGTTTAAACTTGTGACTATTCTCTGTGCAGCTTCCTCCCGGGCCCTGTGAATAAACTTGCGACTTTTCACTGTGCAGGATCTCCCGGGCCCTGTGTTTAAACTTATGACTATTCACTGTGCGGCTTCCTCGTGCACCCTGTTATTCATCTTGTGACTATTCACTGTGCAGCTTCACCCCCGGGCCCTGTGTTTAATCTTGTGACTGTTCACTGTGCAGTTCCCCCCGCGCCCTTTGTTCAAACTTGACACTATTCACTCTGCCGATTCGCTCGGGCCCTAAATTTAATCTAATGACGATTCACTGTGCAGATTCCCCCGGCGCCCTGTGTTTACACTTGTGACTATTCACTGTGAAGGTTCCCCCGGGCCCTAAATTTACACTTGTGATTATTCACTGTGCAGGTTCCTCCGGGCCCTGTGTTTAAACTTGAGACTTATCACTGTGCAGGATATCCCTGGGCTCTGAGCTTAAAATTGTGACTATTCACTGTGCAGGATCCCCCGGGATCTCTGTTTAATCTTGCGACTATTCAGGGTGCAGCATCCCCCCTGCCTTGTGCTTAATCCTGTGACTATTCTCTGTGCAGAATTCCCCGTCCCTGTGTTTAAACATTTGACTATTCACTGAGCAGGTTCCCCCCGCACCCTATGTTTAAAGTTGTGACTATTCACTGTGCAGGTTTTTCCCGGCCCTGTGTTTAATCTTGCGACTATTCACTGTGCAGGTTCCCCCAGGCCCTGTGTTTCATCTTGCGACTATTCATTGTGCAGGTTCTCCCGGGCCCTGTGTTTAAACTTGTGAATATTCACTGTGCAGGTTCCCCCTGGGCACTGCGTTTAAAATTGTGACTATTCACTGTGCAGCTTCGCCCCCGGCACTGTGTTTAATCTTGCGGCTTTTCACTGTGCAGGATCTCCCAGGCCCTGTGTTTAATCTTGTGACTATTCACTGTGAAGCTTCCCCCGAGCCCTCAGTTTAATCTTGTGACTATTTACTTTGCAAGGTCCCCCAGGCCCTGTGTCTAAACTTGTGACTATTCACTGTGCAGCTTCCTCCCGCGCACTGTGTTTAATCTTGAGATATTCACTGTGCGGCTTCCCCCTGGGGCACTGTGTTTAAGCTTGTGATTCTTCATTGTGCAGGATTCCCAGGGCCATGTGTTGAAACTTGTGACTATTCACTGTGCAGGATTCCCCGGGCCTTGTGTTTAAACTTGTGAATATTCACTGTGCAGGTTCCCCCTGGGCACTGCGTTTAAAATTGTGACTATTCACTGTGCAGCATCACCCGGGCCCTGTCTTTAAAATTGTCACTATTCAATCTGCATGATCCCCCGGGCCCTGTGTTTAAACTTGTGACTATTCACATTGCAGAATCCCCTGGGGACTGTGTTTAAACTTGTGACTATTCTCTGTGCAGCTTCCTCCCGGGCCCTGTGTTTAAACTTGTGACTCTTCATTG
The DNA here is from genome assembly GCF_036365525.1 of Heterodontus francisci. NCBI lineage: Eukaryota > Metazoa > Chordata > Chondrichthyes > Heterodontiformes > Heterodontidae > Heterodontus > Heterodontus francisci. The sequence continues at coordinate 3,353,845 of NW_027141229.1, forward strand.
TGCAGGATTCCCAGGGCCATGTGTTGAAACTTGTGACTATTCACTGTGCAGGATTCCCCAGGCCTTGTGTTTAAACTTGTGACTATTCACTGTGCAGGAAACCCTGGCCCTGTGTTTAATCTTGCGACTTTTCACAGTGCAGGATCTGAAAGGCCCTGTGTTTAATCTTGACACTATTCACTATGAAGGTTCCCCCGGGCCCGAAATTTAATCTTTTGACTATTCACTGTGCAGCCAACACCCGCGCCCCGTGTTTAATCTTGTAATAGTCACTTTGCAGATTCCCCCCAGCTCTGTGTTTAATCCTGTCAATATTCACTGTGCGGCATCCCCCCGGGGCCCCGTGTTTAAGCTTGTGACTCTTCATTGTGCAGGATCCCCCGGACCCTGTGTTTAAACTTGTGGTTATTCACTGTGCAGGAACCCCGGGCCCTGTGTTTAAACTTGTGATTATTCACAGTGCAGATTACACCGGGTACTGTGATTAATCTTGTGACTATTCACTTTGCAGGATCCCCCGGGCCCTGTTTTTAAACTTGTGAGTATTCACTGTGCAGGTTCCCCCGGGCCCTGTGTTTAACCGTGTGACTTTTCACTGTGCAGGATCACCCGGTCCCTGTCCTTAAACATGTGACTATTCACTGTGCAGGGTCCCGCGGGCCCTGTGTTTAAATGTATGACTATTCACTGTGCAGCTTCCTCATGTGCACTGTAATTAATCTTGTGACTTTTGACTGTGCAGCTTCCCCGGGCCCGGTGTTTAATCTTGTGTCCATTCACTGTGCAGCTTCCCCGGGCTCGGTGTTTTATCTTGTGACTATTCACTGTGCAGCTTCCCCGAGCTCGGTGTTTTATCTTGTGACTATTCTCAGTGCAGGTTGTCCCCGCACCCTGTGTTTTTTAACTTGTGACTATTCATTCTGCAAGATCCCCCGGCCCCCGTGTTTAAACTTGTGACTATTCACTGTGCGGCTTCCTCATGAACCCTGTGATTAATCTTGTGGCTATTCTATGTGCAGGATCACCCGGGCCCTGTCTGTAAACTTGTGACTATTCACTGTGCAGCTTCACCCCTGGGTTCTATGTTTAATTTTACGACTATTCACTGTGCAGCTTCAACCTCGGGCATTGTCTATAAACTTGTGACTACTGACTGTGCAGCTTCACCCCCGGGCCCTGTGTTTAAACTTGTGACTACTCACTGTGCAGCTTCACCCCCGGGCCCTGTGTTTAATCTTGCGACTATTCACTGTGCAGTTCCGCCTGCGCCCTTTGTTCAAACTTAACACTATTCACTCTGCCGGTTCGCTTGGGCTCTAAATTTAAACTTGTGACTATTCACTGTGCAGGTACCCCCGGGATCTCTGTTTAATCTTGCCACTATTCAGGGTGAGGTATCCACCCGGGCCTTGTGCTTAATCCTGTGACTATTCTCTGTGCAGGATCCCCCGGGCCCAGTGTTTAAACTTGTGACTATTCACTGTGCAGGATCCGCCCCCGGCCCTGTGTTTAAACTTGTGACTATCCACTGTGCAGCTTCAACCCCGGGCCCTGTGTTTAATCTTGTGACTATTCACTGTGCAGATTCCCTCGGGCCCTGTGTTTAAACTTGTGACTATTCACTGTGCAGGATCCGCCCCCGGCCCTGTGTTTAAACTTGTGACTATTCTTTGTGCAGGAAGACCCGGGCCCTGTTCTTAAACTTGTGACTATCCACTGTGCAGCTTCACCCCCGGGCCCTGTGTTTAATCTTGCGACTATTCACTGTGCAGGATACCCCTGAGCTCTGTGTTTAAACTTGTGACTATTCACTGTGCAGGTTCCCCCGGGATCTTTGTTTCGTCTTGCGACTATTCAGGGTGCGGCATCCCCCCTGGCCTTGTGCTTAATCCTGTGACTATTCTCTGTGCAGAATCCCCCGTCCCTGTGTTTAAACATTTGACTATTCAATGTGCAGGTTCCCCCCGCACCCTATATTTAATCTTGTGACTATTCACTGTGCAGGTTCCCCCAGGCCCTGTGTTTAATCTTGTGATGATTCACTGTGCAGATTCCCCCGGCGCCCTGTGTTTATACTTGTGAATATTCACTGTGAAGGTTCCCCCGGGCCCTAAATTTAATTTTGTGACTATTCACTGTACAGGGTCCCCCGGGCCCTGTGTTTAAACATGTGACTATTCACTGTGTAGGATCCCCCGTGCCCTGTGTTTAGACTTGTGACTATTCTCTATGCAGGTTCCCCCGGGCCCTGTGTTTAAACGTGTGACTGTTCATTGTGCAGGAATCACCTGGGTGCTGTGTTTAGATTAGATTAGATTAGATTAGATTAGATTAGAGATACAGCACTGAAACAGGCCCTTCGGCCCACCGAGTCTGTGCCAAACATCAACCACCCATTTATACTAATCCTACACAAATCCCATATTCCTACCAAACATCCCCACCTGTCCCTATATTTCCCTACCACCTACCTATACTAGTGACAATTTATAATGGCCAATTTACCTATCAACCTGCAAGTCTTTTGGCTTGTGGGAGGAAACCGGAGCACCCGGAGAAAAAACACGCAGACACAGGGAGAACTTGCAAACTCCACACAGGCAGTACCCGGAATCGAACCCGGGTCCCTGGAGCTGTGAGGCTGCGGTTTAAACTTGTGTCTATTCACTGTGCAGGGTCCCCCGCGCCCTGTGTTTCAATGTATGACTATTCACTGTGCAGCTTCCTCATGTGCACTGTCATTAATCTTGTGAATTTTGACTGTGCAGCTTCCCACGGGCCCGGTTTTAATCTTGTGACTATTCTCTGTGCAGCTTGTCCCCGCACCCTGTGTTTCTTAACTTGTGACTATTCACTCTGCAAGATCCCCCGGCCCCCGTGTTTAAACTTGTGACTAACCACTGTGCAGGATCCCCCCGGTCCTCTGTTTAAACTTGTGACTATTCACTGTGCAGGATCCCCCCGGTCCTCTGTTTAAACTTGTGACTATTCACTGTGCAGGATCCCCCCGGTCCTCTGTTTAAACTTGTGACTATTCACTGTGCAGGATCCCCCCGGTCCTCTGTTTAAACTTGTGACTATTCACTGTGCAGGATCCCCCCGGTCCTCTGTTTAAACTTGTGACTATTCACTGTGCAGGATCCCCCCGGTCCTCTGTTTAAACTTGTGACTATTCACTGTGCACGTTCCCCCCGGTCCTCTGTTTAAACTTGTGACTATTCACTGTGCAGGATTCCCCGGGCCCTGTGTTTAAACTTGTGACTATTCACTGTGCAGCAAACCCGGGTCTGTATTTAAACTTGTGACTATTCACTGTGCGGCTTCCTCATGAAAGCTGTGATTAATCTTGTGGCTATTCAATGTGAAGCTTCCCCCCGGGCCCTGAGTTTAATCTTGTGACTATTCGTTGTGCAGGATCACCCGGGCCCTGTCTGTAAACTTGTGACTATTCACTGTGCAGCTTCACCCCTGGGATCAATGTTTAATTTTACGACTATTCAATGTGCAGCTTCAACTTCGGGCATTGTGTTTAAACTTGTGACTATTCACTGTGCAGCTTCAACTTCGGGCATTGTGTTTAAACTTGTGACTACTCACTGTGCAGCTTCACCCCCGGGCCCTGTGTTTAATCTTGCGACTATTCACTGTGCAGAATCCCCCGTCCCTGTGTTTAAACTTTTGACAATTCACTGTGCAGGTTCCCCCTGGGGCGTGTGTTTAAACTTGTGACAATTCACTGTGCAGCACCGCCCGGGCTCTGAGTTTAAATTTGTGACCATTCACTGTGCAGGATCCCCCGGGCCCTGTGTTTAAACTTCTGACTATTCACTATGCAGGATCCCCCGGGCCCTGTGTTTAAACTTGTGACTATTCACTGTGCAGGGACCCCGGGCCCTGTGTTTAAACTTGTGACCACTCACTGTGCGGCTTCCTCATGAACCCTGTGATTAATCTTGTGGCTATTCAATGTGCCACTTCCCCCCGGGCCCTGTGTTTAATCTTGTGACTATTCACTGTGCAGCTTCAACCTCGGGCATTGTGTTTAAACTTGTGACTACTCACTGTGCAACTTCACCCCCGGGCCCTGTGTTTAATCTTGCGACTATTCACTGTGCAGATTCCCCCGGGCCCTGTGTTTAATCTTGCGACTATTCACTGTGCAGAATCCCTCGGGCACTGTTTTTAATCTTGTGACTATTCACTGTGCAGTTCCGCCCGCGCCCTTTGTTCAAACTTGACACTATTCACTCTGCCGGTTCGCTCAGGCCCTAAATTTAAACTTGTGATTATTCATTGTGCAGGATATCCCTGGGCTCTGTGTTTAAACTTGTGACTGTTCACTGTGCAGCTTCACCCCTGGGTTCTATGTTTAATTTTACGACTATTCACTGTGCAGCTTCAACCTCGGGCATTGTGTTTAAACTTGTGACTATTCACTGTGCAGCTTCACCCCCGGGCCCTGTGTTTAATTTTGCGACCACTCACTGTGCAGATTCCCCCGGGCCCTGTGTTTAATCTTGCGACTATTCACTGTGCAGATACACCCGGGCCCTGTGTTTAAACTTGTGACTATTCACTGTGCAGATTCCCTCGGGCCCTGTGTTTAAACTTGTGACTATTCACTGTGCAGATTCCCTCAGGCACTGTGTTGAAACTTGTGACTATTCACTGTGCAGTTCCGCCCGCGCCCTTTGTTCAAACTTAACACTATTCACTCTGTCGGTTCATTCGGGCCCTAAATTTAAACTTGTGACTATTCACTGTGCAGGTTCCCCTGGGGCGTGTGTTTAAACTTGTGACTATTCACTGTGCAGGTTCCCCCTGGGGCGTGTGTTTAAACTTGTGACTATTCACTGTGCAGGTTCCCCCTGGGGCGTGTGTTTAAACTTGTGACTATTCACTGTGCAGGATCCCCCGGGCCCAGTGTTCAAACTTGTGACTATTCACTGTGCAGCTTCCTCATGAACCCTGTGATTAATCTTGTGGCTATTCACTGTGCAGGATCCCCCTTGCCCAGTGCTAAACTTGTGACTATTCACTGTGCGGCTTCCTCATGAACCCAGTGATTAATCTGGTGGCTATTCAATGTGCAGCTTCCTCCCGCGCCCTGTGTTTAAACTTGTGACTATTCACTGTGCAGTATCCCCCCGGTCCTATGTTTAAACTTGTGACTATTCACTGTGCAGGATTCCCCGGGCCCTGTGTTTAAACTTGTAACTATTCACTGTGCAGGAAACCCGGGCCCTGTATTTAAACTTGTGACTATTCACTGTGCAGGATTCCCCGGGCCCTGTGTTTAAACTTGTGACTATTCACTGTGCAGGAAACCCGGGCCCTGTATTTAAACTTGTGACTATTCACTGTGCAGGATTCCCCGGGCCCTGTGTTTAAACTTGTGACTATTCACTGTGCAGCAAACCCGGGTCTTTATTTAAACTTGTGACTATTCACTGTGCGGCTTCCTCATGAACCCTGTGATTAATCTTGTGGCTATTCAATGTGCAGCTTCCCCCCGGGCCCTGTGTTTAATCTTGTGACTATTCACTGTGCAGGATCCGCCCCCGGCCCTGTGTTCAATCTTGTGACTATTCACTGTGCAGCTTCACCCCCGGGTTCTGTGTTCAATTTTACGAATGTTCACTGTGCAGCTTCAATCTCGGGCATTGTGTTTCAACTTGTGACTACTCAATGTGCAACTTCACCCCCGGGCCCTGTGTTTAATCTTGCGACTATTCACTGTGCAGAGTCCCTCGGGCCCTGTTTTTAATCATGTGATTATTCACTGTGCAGTTAGCCCCGCGCCCTTTGTTCAAACTTGACACTATTCACTCTGCCGGTTCGCTCGGGCCCTAAATTTAAACTTGTGCTTATTCATTGTGCAGTTTCCTCCGGGCCCTGTGATTAAACTTGAGACTTATCACTGTGCAGGATACCCCTGAGCTCTGTGTTTAAACTTGTGACTATTCACTGAGTAGGTTCCCCTGGGATCTCTGTTTAATCTTGCGACTATTCAGGGTGCGGCATCGCCCCTGGCCTTGTGCTTAATCCTGTGACTATTCTCTTTGCAGAATCCCCCGTCCCTGTGTTTAAACATTTGACTATTCACTGTGCAGGTTCCCCCCGGCCCTGTATTTAATCTTGCGACTATTCACTGTGCAGATTCCCCCTGGGGCGTGTGTTTAAAATTGTGACTATTCAATGAGCATGATCCCCCGGGCCCTGTGTTTAAACTTGTGACTATTCACTGAGTAGGTTCCCCTGGGATCTCTGTTTAATCTTGCGACTATTCAGGGTGCGGCATCCCACCTGGCCTTGTGCTTAATCCTGTGACTATTCTCTGTGCAGAATCCCCCGTCCCTGTGTTCAAACATTTGACTATTCACTGTGCAGGTTCCCCCCGCACCCTATGTTTAAAGTTGCGACTATTCACTGTGCAGATTCCCCCCGCACCCTATGTTTAAAGTTGTGAATCTTCAATGTGCAGGATCCCCCGGGCCCTGTGTTTAAACTTGTGACTATTCACATTTCAGAATCCCCTGGGGACTGTGTTTAAACATGTGTCTATTCTCTGTGCAGCGTCTTCCCGGGTCCTGTGTCTAAACTTGTGACTATTCACTGTGCAGCTTCCTCCCGCGCCCTGTGTTCAATGTTGTGATATTCACTGTGCAGATTCCCCCTGGGCCCTGTGTTTAATCTTGAGATATTCACTGTGTGGCTTCCCCCTGGGGCCCTGTGTTTAAGCTTGTGACTATTCACTGTGCAGGATTCCCCGGGCCCTGTGTTTAAACTTGTGACTATTCACTGTGCAGGGACCCCGGGCCCTGTGTTTAAACTTGTGACCACTCACTGTGCGGCTTCCTCATGAACCCTGTGATTAATCTTGTGGCTATTCAATGTGCATCTTCCACCCGGGCCCTGTGTTTAAACTTGTGACTACTCACTGTGCAGCTTCACCCACGGGCCCTGTGTTTAATCTTGTGAATATTCACTGTGCAGGTTCCCCCTGGGCCCTGCGTCTACACCTGTGACTATTCACTGTGCAGCAACACCCGGGCCCTGTCTTTAAAATTGTGACTATTCAATGTGTATGTTCCCCCGGGCCCTGTTTTTAAACTTATGACTATTCACTGTGCGGCTTCCTCGTGCACCCTTTTATTCATCTTGTGACAATTCACTGTGCAGTTCCCCCCGCGCCCTTTGTTCAAACTTGACACTATTCACTCTGCCGGTTCCCCCGGGCCCTAAATTTAATCTTATGATGATTCACTGTGCAGATTCCCCCGGCGCCCTGTGTTTATACTTTTGACTATTCGCTGTGAAGGTTCCCCCAGGCCCTAAATTTAATCTTATGACGATTCACTGTGCAGATTCCCCCGGCGCCCTGTGTTTATACTTGTGACTATTCGCTGTGAAGGTTCCCCCGGGCCCTAAATTTAATCTAATGACGATTCACTGTGCAGATTCCCCCGGCGCCCTGTGTTTATACTTGTGACTATTCTCTGTGCAGCTTCCTCCCGGGCCCTGTGTTCAAACTTGCGACTTTACACTGTGCAGGATCTCCCAGGCCCTGTGTTTAATCTTATGACTATTCACTGTGCGGCTTCCTCGTGCACCCTGTTATTCATCTTGTGACTATTTACTGTGCAAGGTCCCCCGGGCCCTGTGTTTAAACATGTGACTATTCAAAGTGCACGATCCCCCGCGCCCTGTGTTTAGACGTGTGACTATTCACTCTGCAGGATTCCCCGGGCCCTGTGTCTAAACTTGTGACGATTCACTGTGCAGCTTCCTCCCGCGCCCTGTGTTTAATGTTGTGATATTCACTGTGCGGCTTCCCCCTGGGGCCCCCTGTTTAAGCTTGTGACTCTTCACTGTGCAGGATTCCCAAGGCCATGTGTTGAAACTTGTGACTATTCACTGTGCAGGATCCCACGGGCCCTGTGTTTAAACTTGTGACTATTCACTGTGTGGCTTCCTCATGAGCCCTGTGATTAATCTTGTGGCTATTCAATGTGCAGCTTCCCCCCGGGCCCTGTGATTATTCTTGTGGCTGTTCAATGTGCAGCTTCAACCCCGGGCCCTGTGTTTAATCTTGCGACTATTCACTGTGCAGATTCCCCCGGGCCCTTTGTTTAATCTTGTGACTATTCACTGTGCAGTTTCCCCCGGGCCCTTTGTTTAATCTTGTGACTATTCACTGTGCAGTTTCCCCCGGGCCCTTTGTTTAATCTTGCGACTATTCACTGTGCAGTTTCCCCCGGGCCCTGTGTTTAATCTTGCGACTATTCACTGTGCCGGTTCCCCCGGGCCCTTTGTTTAATCTTGTGACTATTCACTGTGCCGGTTCCCCCGGGCCCTTTGTTTAATCTTGTGACTATTCACTGTGCAGTTTCCCCAGGGCCCTTTGTTTAATCTTGTGACTATTCACTGTGCAGTTTCCCCCGGGCCCTGTGTTTAATCTTGCGACTATTCACTGTGCAGGTTCCCCCGGGCCCTTTGTTTAATCTTGTGACTATTCACTGTGCAGTTTCCCCCGGGCCCTTTGTTTAATCTTGTGACTATTCACTGTGCAGTTTCCCCCGGGCCCTTTGTTGAAACATGTGACTATTCACTGTGCAGTTTCCCCCGGGCCCTTTGTTTAATCTTGTGACTATTCACTGTGCAGTTTCCCCCGGGCCCTTTGTTTAATCTTGTGACTATTCACTGTGCAGTTTCCCCCGGGCCCTTTGTTTAATCTTGTGACTATTCACTGTGCAGGATCCCCCGGGCCCTGTGTTTAAACATGTGACTATTCACAGTGCAGTTTCCCCCGGGCCCTTTGTTTAATCTTGCGACTATTCACTGTGCAGGTTCCACATACGCCCTGTGTTTAAACATGTGACTATTCACTGTGCAGGATCCCCCGGGCCCTGTGTTTAAACTTGTGACTATTCACTGTGCAGATTCCCCCGGGCCCTGTGTTTAATCTTGTGACTATTCACTGTGCAGATTCCCCCTGGGGCGTGTGTTTAAAATTGTGACTATTCAATGAGCATGATCCCCCGGGACCTGTGTTTAAACTTGTGACTATTCACTGAGCAGGTTCCCCCGGGATCTCTGTTTAATCTTGCGACTATTCAGGGTGCGGCATCCCACCTGGCCTTGTGCTTAATCCTGTGACTATTCTCTGTGCAGAATCCCCCGTCCCTGTGTTCAAACATTTGACTATTCACTGTGCAGGTTCCCCCCGCACCCTATGTTTAAAGTTGCGACTATTCACTGTGCAGATTCCCCCCGCACCCTATGTTTAAAGTTGTGAATCTTCAATGTGCAGGATCCCCCGGGCCCTGTGTTTAAACTTGTGACTATTCACATTTCAGAATCCCCTGGGGACTGTGTTTAAACATGTGTCTATTCTCTGTGCAGCTTCTTCCCGGGCCCTGTGTCTAAACTTGTGACTATTCACTGTGCAGCTTCCTCCCGCGCCCTGTGTTCAATGTTGTGATATTCACTGTGCAGATTCCCCCTGGGCCCTGTGTTTAATCTTGAGATATTCACTGTGTGGCTTCCCCCTGGGGCCCTGTGTTTAAGCTTGTGACTATTCACTGTGCAGGATTCCCCGGGCCCTGTGTTTAAACTTGTGACTATTCACTGTGCAGGGACCCCGGGCCCTGTGTTTAAACTTGTGACCACTCACTGTGCGGCTTCCTCATGAACCCTGTGATTAATCTTGTGGCTATTCAATGTGCCGCTTCCACCCGGGCCCTGTGTTTAAACTTGTGACTACTCACTGTGCAGCTTCACCCACGGGCCCTGTGTTTAATCTTGTGAATATTCACTGTGCAGGTTCCCCCTGGGCCCTGCGTCTACACCTGTGACTATTCACTGTGCAGCAACACCCGGGCCCTGTCTTTAAAATTGTGACTATTCAATGTGTATGTTCCCCCGGGCCCTGTTTTTAAACTTATGACTATTCACTGTGCGGCTTCCTCGTGCACCCTTTGTTCAAACTTGACACTATTCACTCTGCCGGTTCCCCCGGGCCCTAAATTTAATCTTATGATGATTCACTGTGCAGATTCCCCCGGCGCCCTGTGTTTATACTTTTGACTATTCGCTGTGAAGGTTCCCCCAGGCCCTAAATTTAATCTTATGACGATTCACTGTGCAGATTCCCCCGGCGCCCTGTGTTTATACTTGTGACTATTCTCTGTGCAGCTTCCTCCCGGGCCCTGTGTTCAAACTTGCGACTTTTCACTGTGCAGGGTCTCCCAGGCACTGTGTTTAATCTTGTGACTATTCACTGTGCAGGTTCCCCCGGCGCCCTGTGTTTAATCTTATGACTATTCACTGTGCGGCTTCCTCGTGCACCCTGTTATTCATCTTGTGACTATTTACTGTGCAAGGTCCCCCGGGCCCTGTGTTTAAACATGTGACTATTCAAAGTGCACGATCCCCCCGCGCCCTGTGTTTAGACGTGTGACTATTCACTCTGCAGGATTCCCCGGGCCCTGTGTCTAAACTTGTGACGATTCACTGTGCAGCTTCCTCCCGCGCCCTGTGTTTAATGTTGTGATATTCACTGTGTGGCTTCCCCCTGGGGCCCCCTGTTTAAGCTTGTGACTCTTCACTGTGCAGGATTCCCAAGGCCATGTGTTGAAACTTGTGACTATTCACTGTGCAGGATCCCCCGGGCCCTGTGTTTAAACTTGTGACTATTCACTGTGTGGCTTCCTCATGAGCCCTGTGATCAATCTTGTGGCTATTCAATGTGCAGCTTCCCCCCGGGCCCTGTGATTATTCTTGTGGCTGTTCAATGTGCAGCTTCCTCCCGCGCCCTGTGTTTAAACTTGTGACTAAACACTGTGCAGGATCCTCCCAGTCCTCTGTTTAAACTTGTGACTATTCACAGTGCTGGATTCCCCGGGCCCTTTGTTTAAACTTGTGACTATTCACTGTGCAGGTTACCCCGCACCCTATGTTTAAAGTTGTGACTCTTCACTGTGCAGGATTCCCAAGGCCATGTGTTGAAACTTGTGACTATTCACTGTGCAGGATCCCACGGGCCCTGTGTTTAAACTTGTGACTATTCACTGTGTGGCTTCCTCATGAGCCCTGTGATTAATCTTGTGGCTATTCAATGTGCAGCTTCCCCCCGGGCCCTGTGATTATTCCTGTGGCTGTTCAATGTGTGGCTTCCTCATGAGCCCTGTGATTAATCTTGTGGCTATTCAATGTGCAGCTTCAACCCCGGGCCCTGTGTTTAATCTTGCGACTATTCACTGTGCAGATTCCCCCGGGCCCTGTGTTTAATCTTGTGACTATTCACTGTGCAGTTTCCCCCGGGCCCTTTGTTTAATCTTGTGACTATTCACTGTGCAGGTTCCACATACACCCTGTGTTTAAACTTGTGACTATTCACTGTGCAGTTTCCCCCGGGCCCTTTGTTTAATCTTGTGACTATTCACTGTGCAGGTTCCACATACACCCTGTGTTTAAACATGTGACTATTCACTGTGCAGGATCCCCCGGGCCCTGTGTTTAATCTTGCGACTATTCACTGTGCAGGATTCCCCGGGCCCTGTGTTTAAACATGTGACTATTCACAGTGCAGTTTCCCCCGGGCCCTTTGTTTAATCTTGTGACTATTCACTGTGCAGGTTCCACATACACCCTGTGTTTAAACTTGTGACTATTCACTGTGCAGATTCCCCCGGGCCCTTTGTTTAATCTTGTGACTATTCACTGTGCAGTTTCCCCCGGGCCCTTTGTTTAATCTTGTGTCTATTCACTGTGCAGTTTCCCCCGGGCCCTTTGTTTAATCTTGCGACTATTCACTGTGCAGTTTCCCCCGGGCCATTTGTTTAATCTTGCGACTATTCACTGTGCAGGATCCCCCGGGCCCTGTGTTTAATCTTGCGACTATTCACTGTGCAGGATTCCCCGGGCCCTGTGTTTAAACATGTGACTATTCACAGTGCAGTTTCCCCCGGGCCCTTTGTTTAATCTTGCGACTATTCACTGTGCAGGTTCCACATACGCCCTGTGTTTAAACATGTGACTATTCACTGTGCAGGATCCCCCGGGCCCTGTGTTTAAATTTGTGACTATTCACTGTGCAGGTTCCCCCGGGCCCTGTGTTTAAACTTGTGACTATTCACTGTGCAGATTCCCCCGGGCCCTGTGTTGAAACATGTGACTATTCACTGTGCAGTTTCCCCCGGGCCCTTTGTTTAATCTTGTGACTATTCACTGTGCAGTTTCCCCCGGGCCCTTTGTTTAATCTTGCGACTATTCACTGTGCAGGTTCCACATACGCCCTGTGTTTAAACTTGTGACTATTCACTGTGCAGATTCCCCCGGGCCCTGTGTTTAAACTTGTGACTATTCACTGTGCAGTTTCCCCCGGGCCCTGTGTTTAATCTTGTGACTATTCACTGTGCAGATTCAACCCCGGGCCCTGTGTTTAAACTTGTGACTATTCACTGTGCAGATTCCACTGGGCCCTGTGTTTAATCTTGTGACTATTCACTGTGCAGATTCCCCCCGGCCCTGTGTTTAATCTTGTGACTATTCACTGTGCAGATTCCCCCGGGCCCTGTGTTTAATCCTGCGACTATTCACTGTGCAGATTCCCCCGGGCCCTGTGTTTAAACTTGTGACTATTCACTGTGCAGATTCCTGCGGGCCCTGTGTTTAATCTTGCGACTATTCACTGTGCAGATTCCCCCGGGCCCTGTGTTTAAACTTGTGACTATTCACTGTGCAGTTTCCCCGGGCCCTGTGTTTAATCTTGTGACTATTCACTGTGCAGTTTCCCCCGGGCCCTGTGTTTAATCTTGTGACTATTCACTGTGCAGATTCCCCCGGGCCCTGTGTTTAATCTTGTGACTATTCTCTGTGCAGTTTCCCCCGGGCCCTGTGTTTAATCTTGTGACTATTCACTGTGCAGATTCCCCCGGGCCCTGTGTTTAAACTTGTGACTATTCACTGTGCAGATTCCCCCGGGCCCTGTGTTTAAACTTGTGACTATTCACTGTGCAGTTTCCCCCGGGCCCTTTGTTTAATCTTGTGACTATTCACTGTGCAGGTTCCACATACGCCCTGTGTTTAAACTTGTGACTATTCACTGTGCAGGATCCCCCGGGCCCTGTGTTTAAACTTGTGACTATTCACTGTGCATGATCCCCCTGGGCCCTGTGTTTGAACTTGTGACTATTCTCTGTGCAACTTCTTGCCGGGACCTGTTTTTAAACTTATGACTATTCACTGTGTGGCTTCCTCGTGCACCCTGTTATTCATCTTGTGACTATTCACTGTGCAGCTTCGCCCCGGGCACTGTGTTTAATCTTGTGATGATTCACTGTGCAGGATCTGCCAGGCCCTGTGTTTAATCTTGTGACTATTCACTGTGCAGGTTCCCCCAGGCCATGTGTTTAATCTTGTGATGAATCACTGTGCAGGATCTGCCAGGCCCTGTCATAATCTTGTGACTATTCACTGTGCAGATTCCCCCAGGCTATGTGTTTAATCTTGTGATGATTCACTGTGCAGGATCTGCCAGGCCCTGTGTTTAATCTTGTGACTATTCACTGTGCAGGTTCCCCCAGGCCATGTGTTTAATCTTGTGATGATTCACTGTGCAGGATCTGCCAGGCCCTGTGTTTAATCTTGTGACTATTCACTGTGCAGGTTCCCCCAGGCCATGTGTTTAATCTTGTGACTATTCACTGTGCAGATTCCCCCGGCGCCCTGTGTTTATACTTGTGAATATTCACTGTGAAGGATCCCCCGGGCCTGTGTTTAAACATGTGACTATTCACTGTGCAGGATCCCCCGCGCCCTCTTTTTAGACCTGTGACTATTCACTCTTCAGGATTCCCCGGGCCCAGTGTCTAAACTTGTGACTATTCACTGTGCAGCCTACTACCGCGACCTGTGTTTAATCTTGTGACATTCACTTTGCAGCCCTGTGTTTAATCCTTTCAATATTCACTGTGCGGCATCCCCCCGGGGCCCTGTGTTTAAACTTGTGACTATTCACTGTGAAGGTTCCCCCGGGCCCTAAATTTAATCTTGTGACTATTCACTGTGCAGATCCCCCCGCGCCCTTTGTTCAAACTTGACACCATTCACTCTGCCGGTTCGCTTGGGCCCGAAATTTAATCTAATGACTATTCACTGTGCAGGTTCCCCCGGCCCCTAAATTTAATCTAATGACGATTCACTGTGCAGATTCCCCCGGCGCCCAGTGTTTACACTTGTGACTATTCACTGTGAAGGTGCCCCCGGGCCCTAAATTTAATCTTGTGACGATTCACTGTGCAGATTCCCCCGGCGCCCTGTGTTTATACTTGTGACTATTCACTGTGCGGCTTCCTCATGAACCCTGTGATTAATCTTGTGACTATTCATTGTGCAGCTTCACCCCTGGGTTCTATGTTTCAGTTTACGACTTTTCACTGTGCAGCTTCACCCCCGGGCATTGTCCTTAATCTTGTGACTACTCACTGTGCAGCTTCACCCCCGGGCCCTGTGTTTAATCTTGCGACTATTCACTGTGCAGAATCCCCCGTCCCTGTGTTTATACATATGACTATTCACTGTGCAGGTTCCCCCTGAGGCGTGCGTTTAAACTTGTGACAATTCACTGTGCAGCACCGCCCGGGCTCTGAGTTTAAATTTGTGACAATTCACTGTGCAGGATCCCCCGGGCCCTGTGTTTAAACTTGTGACTATTCACTCTGCAGGATTCCCCGGGCCCTGTGTCTAAACTTGTGACTATTCACTGTGCAGCTTCCTCCTGCGCCCTGTGTTTAATCTTGTGATATTTACTGTGCAGATTCCCCCCAGCTGTGTGTTTAATCCAGTCAATATTCACTGTGCGACATCCCCCCGGGGCCCTGTGTTTAAGCTTGTGACTCTTCATTGTGCATGATCCCCCTGACCCTGTGTTTAAACTTGTGACTATTCACTGTGCAGGTTCCCCCGGGATCTCTGTTTCATCTTGCGACTATTCAGGGTGCGGCATCCTCCCTGGCATTGTGCTTAATCCTGTGACTATTGTCCGTGCAGAATCCCCCGTCCCTGTGTTTAAACATTTGACTATTCACTGTGCTGGTTCCCCCCGGGCCCTGTGTTTAATCTTACGACTATTCACTGTGCAGGTTCCCCCCGGGCCCTGTGTTTAATCTTACGACTATTCACTGTGCAGGTTCCCCCTGGGGCGTGTGTTTAAACTTGTGACTATTCACTGTGCAGGATCCCCCGGGCCCTGTGTTTAAACTTGTGAATATTCACTGTGCAGGTTCCCCCTGGCCCTGCGTTTAAACATGTGACTATTCACTGTGTAGCATCACCCGGGCCCTGTCTTTAAAATTGTGACTATTCAATGTGCATGATCCCCCGAGCCCTGTGTTTAAACTTGTGACTATTCACATTTCAGATTCCCCTGGGGACTGTGTTTAAACATATGACTATTCTCTGTGCAGCTTCCTCCCGGGCCCTGTGTTTAATGTTGTGTTATTCATTGTGCAGATTCCCCCTGGGCCCTGTGTTTAATCTTGAGAGATTCACTGTGCGGCTTCCCCCTGGGGCCCTGTGTTTAAGCTTGTGACTCTTCATTGTGCAGGATTCCCAGGGGCATGTGTTGAAACTTGTGACTATTCACTGTACTGGATCCCCCGGGCCCTGTGTTTAAACTTGTGACTATTCACTGTGCAGGATTCCCCGGGCCCTGTGTTTAAACTTGTGACTATTCACTGTGCAGGATTCCCTGGGCCCTGTGTTTAAACTTGTGACTATTCACTGTACAGGATCCCCCGGGCCCTGTGTTTAAACTTGTGACTATTCACTGTGCAGGAAACCCGGGCTCTGTGTTTAAACTTGTGACTATTCACTGTGCAGGAAACCCGGGCTCTGTGTTTAAACTTGTGACTATTCACTGTGCAGGAAACCCGGGCTCTGTGTTTAAACTTGTGACTATTCTTTGTGCAGGATCACCCGGGCCCTGTCTGTAAACTTGTGACTACTCACTGTGCAACTTCACCCCCGGGCCCTGCGTTTAAATTTGTGACTATTCACTGTGCAGCAACACCCGGGCCCTCTCTTTAAAATTGTGACTATTCAACGTGCATGATCCCCCGGGCCCTGTGATTAAACTTGTGACTATTCTCTGTGCTACTTCCTCCCGGGCCTTGTTTTTAAACTTATGACTATTCACTGTGCGGCCTCCTCCCGGGCCCTGTGTTTAAACTTATGACTATTCACATTTCAGATTCCCCTGGGGACTGTGTTTAAACATATGACTATTCTCTGTGCAGCTTCCTCCCGGGCCCTGTGTTTAATGTTGTGTTATTCATTGTGCAGATTCCCCCTGGGCCCTGTGTTTAATCTTGAGAGATTCACTGTGCGGCTTCCCCCTGGGGCCCTGTGTTTAAGCTTGTGACTCTTCATTGTGCAGGATTCCCAGGGGCATGTGTTGAAACTTGTGACTATTCACTGTACTGGATCCCCCGGGCCCTGTGTTTAAACTTGTGACTATTCACTGTGCAGGATTCCCCGGGCCCTGTGTTTAAACTTGTGACTATTCACTGTGCAGGATTCCCTGGGCCCTGTGTTTAAACTTGTGACTATTCACTGTACAGGATCCCCCGGGCCCTGTGTTTAAACTTGTGACTATTCACTGTGCAGGAAACCCGGGCTCTGTGTTTAAACTTGTGACTATTCACTGTGCAGGAAACCCGGGCTCTGTGTTTAAACTTGTGACTATTCACTGTGCAGGAAACCCGGGCTCTGTGTTTAAACTTGTGACTATTCTTTGTGCAGGATCACCCGGGCCCTGTCTGTAAACTTGTGACTACTCACTGTGCAACTTCACCCCCGGGCCCTGCGTTTAAATTTGTGACTATTCACTGTGCAGCAACACCCGGGCCCTCTCTTTAAAATTGTGACTATTCAACGTGCATGATCCCCCGGGCCCTGTGATTAAACTTGTGACTATTCTCTGTGCTACTTCCTCCCGGGCCTTGTTTTTAAACTTATGACTATTCACTGTGCGGCCTCCTCCCGGGCCCTGTGTTTAAACTTATGACTATTCACTGTGCGGCTTCCTCGTTCACCCTGTTATTCATCTTGTGACTATTCACTGTGCAGCTTCGCCCCGGGCACTGTGTTTAATCTTGCGACTTTTCACTGTGCAGGATCTGCCAGGCCCTGTGTTTAATCTTGTGACTATTCATTGTGCACGATCCCCCGCGCCCTGTGTTTAGACTTGTGACTATTCACTCTTCAGGACTCCCCGGACCCTGTGTCTAAACTTGTGACTATTCACTGTGCAGCTTCCTCCCGCGCCCGTGTTTAATCTTGTGATATTCACTGTGCAGATTCTCCCCAGCCCTGTGTTTAATCCTGTCAATATTCACTGTGCGGCATCCCCCCGGGGCCCTGTGTTTAAGCTTTTGACTATTCACTGTGCAGGATCCCCTGGGCCCTGTTTTTAAACGTGTGACTGTTCATTGTGCAGGAACCACCTGGGCGCTGTGTTGAAACTTGTGACTATTCACTGTGCAGGGACCCCCTCGCCCTATGTTTCAATGTATGACTATCCACTGTGCAGCTTCCTCATGCGCACTGTACTTAATCTTGTGACTTTTGACTGTGCAGCTTCCCCCGGGCCTGGTGTTTAATCTTGTGACTATTCTCTGTGCAGCTTGTCCCCGCACCCTGTGTTATTTAACTAGTGACTATTCACTCTGCAAGAAAGCCCGGCCCCCGTGTTTAAACTTGTGACTATCCACTGTGCAGCTTCCTCCCGCGCCCTGTGTTTAAACTTGTGACTATTCACTGTACAGGATCCCCCGGGCCCTGTGTTTAAACTTGTGACTATTCACTGTGCAGGAAACCCGGGCTCTGTGTTTAAACTTGTGACTATTCACTGTGCAGGAAACCCGGGCTCTGTGTTTAAACTTGTGACTATTCACTGTGCAGGAAACCCGGGCTCTGTGTTTAAACTTGTGACTATTCTTTGTGCAGGATCACCCGGGCCCTGTCTGTAAACTTGTGACTACTCACTGTGCAACTTCACCCCCGGGCCCTGCGTTTAAATTTGTGACTATTCACTGTGCAGCAACACCCGGGCCCTCTCTTTAAAATTGTGACTATTCAATGTGCATGATCCCCCGGGCCCTGTGATTAAACTTGTGACTATTCTCTGTGCTACTTCCTCCCGGGCCTTGTTTTTAAACTTATGACTATTCACTGTGCGGCCTCCTCCCGGGCCCTGTGTTTAAACTTATGACTATTCACTGTGCGGCTTCCTCGTTCACCCTGTTATTCATCTTGTGACTATTCACTGTGCAGCTTCGCCCCGGGCACTGTGTTTAATCTTGCGACTTTTCACTGTGCAGGATCTGCCAGGCCCTGTGTTTAATCTTGTGACTATTCATTGTGCACGATCCCCCGCGCCCTGTGTTTAGACTTGTGACTATTCACTCTTCAGGATTCCCCGGACCCTGTGTCTAAACTTGTGACTATTCACTGTGCAGCTTCCTCCCGCGCCCGTGTTTAATCTTGTGATATTCACTGTGCAGATTCTCCCCAGCCCTGTGTTTAATCCTGTCAATATTCACTGTGCGGCATCCCCCCGGGGCCCTGTGTTTAAGCTTTTGACTATTCACTGTGCAGGATCCCCTGGGCCCTGTTTTTAAACGTGTGACTGTTCATTGTGCAGGAACCACCTGGGCGCTGTGTTGAAACTTGTGACTATTCACTGTGCAGGGTCCCCCTCGCCCTATGTTTCAATGTATGACTATCCACTGTGCAGCTTCCTCATGCGCACTGTACTTAATCTTGTGACTTTTGACTGTGCAGCTTCCCCGGGCCTGGTGTTTAATCTTGTGACTATTCTCTGTGCAGCTTGTCCCCGCACCCTGTGTTATTTAACTAGTGACTATTCACTCTGCAAGAAAGCCCGGCCCCCGTGTTTAAACTTGTGACTATCCACTGTGCAGCTTCCTCCCGCGCCCTGTGTTTAAACTTGTGACTATTCACTGTGCAGCTTCCTCCCGCGCCCTGTGTTTAAACTTGTGACTATTCACTGTGCAGGATCCCCCGGGCCCTGTGTTTAAACTTGTGACTATTCACTGTGCAGGATCACCCGGGCACTGTCTTTAAACTTGTGACTATTCCCTGTGCAGCTTCCTCCCGGGCCCTGTGTTTAATCTTGCGACTATTCACTGTGCAGGTTCCCCGGGCCCTGTGTTTAAACTTGTGATTATTCAGTGTGCAGGATCCCCCGGGGTCTGTGTTTAAGCTTCTGTCTGTTCACTGTGCTGGTTCCCCCGTGCCCTGTGTTCATGCTTGTGACCATTCACTGTTCAGGATCCGACCGCGCCTTGTGTTTAAAAGTGTGACTATTCACTGTGCAGGATCCCCCGGAGACTTTGTTTTAACTTGTGACTATTCACTGTGCAGGATCGGACCGTACCCTGTGTTTAAACTTGTGACTATTCACTCTGCAGTATCCGCCGTGCCCAGTGTTTAAACTTCAGCCTATTCACTGTGCAGGTTCCCCCGGGGCGCTGTGTTTACTCTTGTGACTATTCACTGTGCATCTTCCCCCGTGCCCTGTGTTTAAACTTGTGACCATTTACTGTGCAGGATCCCCCCCGGCCCTGTGTTTAACCTTGTGACTATTCACTGTGAAGTTTCCCCTGGGCCCTGTTTTAATCTTGGGAAGATTTAGTGTGTAGATTTTCCCTGACCCTGTGTTCAGACCTGAGGCTATTCCCTGTGCTGGTTCCCCTGGAACATGTGTTTAACCTTGTGTCTATTCACTATGCGCAACAGCGCCTCGAATATTCTTTCCTTTTTCCACAGCCGAGGATTCATCTCTACTGTGGTTGACAGGGCCCTCAACGTGTCCAGCCCATTTCCTGCACCTGCGCCCTGACAGCTTTCTCTCCCTCCCAGAACCGTGACAGGGATTCTCTTGTCCACACTTTCCACCCTGCCAGCCTGCACATACATATAATTATCCTGCGCCATTTCAGCCACATCCAGCGTGATGCCACCACCAAATACATCTTCCTCTCTCTGTCATCCTTTCGAGGGTATCCTTCCCACTGCAACATTCTGGTCCACTCCTCCATTGCTCCCACCACCTCATCCCCTTCCCACAGAACCCTCCCATGCAATTGCAGCAAGTGTAATACCTGCCTTTTTACCTTCTCTCTCTTCACTATCCATGCCCCAAAACACTCATTTCAGATGAAGCAGCCATTTACTTGTACATCATTCAAATTAGTAAACTGTATTCGCCGCTCACATTACGCTCTCCTCTACATTGGGGAGACCAAACCCAGATTAGGTAAGTGCATTTCTAAACACCTCTGTTCAGTCCGAAAACATGACCCTGATCTATCTGTCGCTTACTATTGCAACACACATCCCTGCTGTCATGCCCACATCTCAGTCTTCGGATTGCTGCAATGTTCCAGTGAACATCAACACAAGATCGAGGAACAGCATCTCATTTACCGATTAGGTATTCTACAGCCTTGTGGACTGAACATTGAGGTCAATAATTTCAGAGCATGACTGGCCCCCACCTTTTTTATTTTTAACTTCATCTTTCATTTTTATTTTTATTATTTTACTTTGTTTCATCATTCATTTTTTTCACCATGTTCCCGCCCACTGTTTTTATTCATGTTTGTACTTTCGGCTAGAGCTTTCATTATTCAGTCATTTAACACCCTCTCTTCACTAACATGTGATGTTGCAGCACGCCATTAAAACACTCTTTTTGTCTTTGCCCCATGATCTCCTTGTCAGTTATTCTCTGTGACCCTCTGGCCTTTCAACACCTTCCATTTTGTTCTCTTTTGTCCCATCCCCGCTTTATTTGCTTAAAATCTATCACATTTCTACCCTTTACCATTTCTGATGAAAGCTCATTGACCTGAAACGTTAACTCTGTTGCTGTCGCCACAAATGCAGCCAGACCTGCTGAGTATTTCCAGCACTTTTTGTTTTTATTTTATAACCCTTTCTTTAATCGATTTCCAAACTCAGTTTCCATCCCAAGCTCTTGCCTTTTCTTGTTCCCTCCTTAATTTGTGCCTATCTTTTCCGGAACTCCACGATTGAAGTCCTCCAATCAGACATCCGTCACTGCCACAGAACCATATCAGTTCTTATCAAAATCACAAATGGCATCCTGCGTGACTGAAATAAACATTAACTTTTCCTCCGATCGAGTTCTCGACCTGTTGCAGCAATTGACTGAGTTGATCAGTCAATCCTCCAAATCTCTCCACCATCGTCCCCGAGTCTGGAACTGCAATCATCTGCTTCTATTCTTAACTTAATAATCATCGCCGGAATATCACCATCAGTCGATTCTATTGCAATTTCTGCAGCAGTGCCTCCATTTATCTCGAAAGGTCTATTTCTCACTTACATTCTGTCTGCCAGTGACATCATCCAAAACCAGAATGTCAGTTTCAATATTGGTGCTGAAGACACCAAACTCGACCTCACTCTCACATCCCTCGTTCCTCAGTTGTCTCTGGATTGTCACACGGTTTGTCAGAAATCTGGTACTGGGTGAACAGCAATGTCCTTCAATTAAATATTGGAAAGGCTGAAGACATTTACTTTGTTCCTGTAACAAACTTTACTCTCTAGTCAGAATTCCTTTTCCTGGAAACTGTCTGAGACTGAACCCTATTTTTCACAACCTTGCTCGAAATGAGCTGACATCCACAAGCCTGCACCATCACAATGACCCATTCCGCTGCCCCCGTTTCACCTCAAATGTGGCTGAAAACTCATCCGTGCCTTTGTCAGCTCCAGGTTTGAATGTTCAAACACACTCTTGGCCGACCTCCCACATTCTACGCTCATATTTCTTCTTCTATTTATATGGAGGAATCATACTCACTGTGTCCGCTGTCAGAACCAGCTGCTGCCCAAGTTCACCGAAGCTCATGAATGGTAACCAGGGAGGAAATCTGATCACAAATCCAGGAGCTAATCAAACAGCAGCTCGCACAAGTTACCCAAATATTCAGTCAGACAGAGTCACATGACCAGACTCTGCTCCTGATCAATTTTACTATCCCTGTCTCCGACTCCAGTTTCTGTCTACCCACGACCAAATCAGCAGCACAGCCTAAACGGCAGGTATGCCGAATGCCTCAGCTCAAATCCTGACCAGGAATAAGACCCCAATCCCTGTCCAGCACCGTTCCACCAAATTCCCCTTGTCCTTATTCCTCAACTGAAATAATTTGAAGAACCGTGCACGAACATATCAATCCTGTTGTCGATGACATCCTGTCAATCACAACAATCGGCCAAGCTATAAATCGCTGTGAACTTTCTCCACTCCTCCCTTGTCATCTGTTGTCAAACAGTATTTGTTCTGCACCACCGTTTCTGCTGCACCGTCAGCAGGTTTTTCCCCTATAAACTGTACCCAGGGCATCCCAAATTCCAGCACTTACACTATTTCCACTCTGTTCTTGCCTTCAAAACCCGTCTGGAAGGCGATACCTCTCACTACGTGCTCATCAATCTCGCACTCTCTTTTATTTTCCACTTGTGCTTGATTTCACGCTGTTTTAACCTTCTCTGTTATGTCTTCTGAGATGTCCTGATGTGTGTTGCGCTTTGTTCATGGAAGTTGTCACGGTTGTGGTCGGCGACCATTTCCCTGCGGGTCACCAGTTTCTTGCCATCCCATACTCTACGATCTGGCTTAACCTGCTTCTTTCCCCATTGCAGAGGAAAGTATGTTGGCAAAGTGCATACCCAAAGGAAGAGAGGAACCATCACAAATCGAATGATACTGGGCAGCTTTCCTATAGCTGCTGGAGCCTGTTTAGATTTGAGAACCTGTGCAATGGGATTTTTGTCTTATATTTTTTCAATACATTTTGGCACTAATATCATTTGGACAATTACTTTAATATTATTGTCATGCCCCGTAGAGCCCATGTCAAATTCATATCTTTTAACATAGGTTTTCACTGAGTGTGTCAGATTTTGTAACTGACTTTTCTTTTAAAATGGACCGTATGAGTCACAAATAATGGCCACCAAAGGTTATCTGACCTGATCAGTGAATTTCTAAACAGCCATACTGTCTCACAAGGACAAAAGGATACATTCCAGACTAAGAAGTGGCAACTCCACGTATCCTGAGACATTCCAAGAGGCAATCCTGAACTGAAAGGGTCTTTCTGAAACAAAGACAGTAATCAAGCAATAAGCCAGGTAATGAATAATCACCCTAATTCCAACACCATATTTGGGAAAGGAAAATGTGATAATGTACATGCTAAGCTAACCATGTTTGTTTCTTTTTATTCTTTAAATGCTATTTGAAGAAAGTCACAACAGCAACAGCAAAAAGGGCAGAAAAATCTATGCCTAAATAATTGGAGACTGCAGCATGGTGAAGTCTCCAATCCTGTTCCATTTCGAATCCACTGGTACTGCACACTGACCTCGTAGTAATGAGACTACAAGCAACCAAGTTTATGGCCTGCAGAAAGTCTATCCCTTCCAGACAATCCTGAAAGTCACTTCAGCACGTGACTCTGGCTGTTGAACTTAGCGAAGCGACACTTCAGGAGTGAAGATGTCTTTTTCATAAAGTCTGCAACGTGTCTTTTCGAGAACGAGGAATGTGAATTATGAACGATTATTTTGATTATAAGCTGTAAAAGTGCACTATTCTTTTCAACTG
Organism: Heterodontus francisci; assembly: GCF_036365525.1. NCBI lineage: Eukaryota > Metazoa > Chordata > Chondrichthyes > Heterodontiformes > Heterodontidae > Heterodontus > Heterodontus francisci. The sequence goes on from NW_027141229.1 coordinate 3,377,582, forward strand.
TACTTTCCTTAAGTGTGTTTGTGTATGTCACTGTGTGAGTGAGTGCTGTAGCCTTAGATTTCAGGGTGAGTGTTGAATGAAGAGTCCAGAGGTCGTGTATTCATACGATGCAGGACATGTGAAGAACAGTTCTGGTCTTCAAACAGGAGTGAAAATGCTCACATGTAGCGTGAATCTTCGAACAGGAATCGCAAGACAAATAATAATGTACAATGGATACATTGATGGACTGATAACAAAATGGTGATAATGAGGCAATGTTGAAATGATTTGTCAATTGAGTTTGCTCAGCTGCATGTTCCAATTGTGATTAAGAGCAGCTGATACTAATTGTGGAAAGATCAGGGTACATCTGGAAGAACCCGTTTCCACCTGGGGAGGGATACGGGGGAAGCTGGTCTGGAGAAGGGAGATGTAGTCTGCACTTTTGCTGTATGGATTACTGTGAATAAACCTATGTAGAAGTAAGACTGGCTCATGCTTTATCCGTTGAAAGATGCATGACTAACAAATTAACATAATGGTCCTGCATTTTTGCGCCTTCCCAGGATCAGATATTGTAATTGGCATGTTTCATGTTCCTTTGTTGATCTCTGTCAGGGCGTGGGATTCGCCTGACTTCAGGCCGTGCAGGGCACGTGAACGAAATATTCTGTGAGGCGATGAGTCCCTCCCTCAGGGTAATTCAAACCAACAAGGAACCAACTCGCTGCAAAGGAAAAATCTGCAATAATTGTAATTCATGTGTGGGAGAAGCAGAAGGACATGGGCATGCTTTTGCTGGCTGATTTGCCTTGAAGATTTTTTGGGGGCTTTGTTGAATGCCAAGTTAGTAAGTGTATAACTGATCCATCCTGAAATTGTGCGAAATCGAACATAAAATCACACAAATATTTGGGAACAACAAATAAAATTAGCAGGGAAAATAGACCTTCTCGAGAAAGGAAACGAAATTATTCTAATCGGAAGATATTTGTACTGACAAAGGATTGAATCTGATTCACCAGTAAATCCACGTATTTGGTTTCTGTTTGTTATAAATGTGAAATCTGTGGCAGCTTTGCCTTTACAGCCAACTGACATAGTCCTCGGGGTGAGAGCTTTCTTGCTGCTGTGTTTCGGTAACCCAGAAGATACAATGATATCCTGGGGCTGGAACTGTATTACTTACTTTCCGTGGCACGCCTGCAATCTGTTGTCAATCACTTCCAGAACTCTGAGTAAGAGCTGTGCTGCTAACAGCTTCCTCGATCACCTGCCAAGTGGGCACTCGAGCTACAGTTCCATCAACAAGAAGGCAAGGTTGGCCCTCCCATTAGCCCGAACCCCCTCAAACACATTCTGCATTCCCCCCTGTTTCTACGATGCCTCTCCATGGAGTGGGAAGAGATGGTTCATCTAATTCCAAAGATTAAGCACAGTGGTGCAGTGGTTAGTACCGCAGCCTCACAGCTCCAGCGACCAGGGTTCAATTCTGGGTACTGCCTGTGTGGAGTTTGCAAGTTTTCCCTGTATCTGCGTGGGTTTCCTCCAGGTGCTCCGGTTTCCTCCCACATGCCAAAGACTTGCAGGTTGATAGGTAAATTGGTCATTGTAAATTGCCCCTCGTATCGGTAGGTAGGAAGGAAACATAGGGACAGGTGGGGATGTGGTAGGAATATGGGATTCATGTAGGATTAGTATAAATGGGTGGTTGATGGTCGGCACAGACTCGTTGGGCTGAAGGGCCTGTTTCAGTGCTGTATCTCTCAAAAAGAAATGCCCCAAGGCTCGATACACAGCATCATAACTCTCCATATTGTGACCTCCCCTTTCAAACATGTAACTAAGCATTGATGGGGAATTGAAGAGCCTGGATCAGATCCAATGACCCCACCTCTTGCCAATTTATGACACAATACTGCGTATTTTTCATGTTCTCCTGATCATTACAATGTGTCTATTTGAAATTATCATAGCCGATCATGAAGCTCATCGCTTGTTTCAACAAATAGACTAACGACAGTTTATACTTCCCCCAACTACTCTGTCATTTGCCTCTTTCAATTCTTCGGTCAAAGATTGGGGGCCAGGATGAGATGAAATTTACTCTGGATGAATGACGGACAAACTGAAACTGTCTTCTTTCACTCCCACAAAAAACACCGCATATTTTGCATTGTTTGCATGCAGACTTGAGCTGATAAAAGGCCACTAAAAATCGCATCACACATTTGCCATGAAATGGCCTTGTCCAACATGAGAGAATCTAACCACCTGCCCTTGATATTCATTGTCGTGGTCACTCCCCAATTACCACATTATTAATATCATAGGCGTTACTTTTGATCAGAAATTTAACTGGGCCAGCCAAATAAATATTGTTGCTCCAGAGAAGATCAGACGCTGGGATTTATGCAACAAATAACTCACTGACTTGGACATCCGCAATCTCCAAGGCATAAGTCAGGAATACTGGAATACAATCCACTTTCCTCGATCTGTGCCGCCGCCAACAAAACTCAAGCACCTCAGCAGGATCCAAGCAAATGGCTTGCTTGATGTACATCTGCTGCACCAGACTAACACTTAACTCATTCCATCACCAGCACACAGTGGCTGCCGTGTGCACCATATATAACATCACACCGCAGGAAGTTACTAAATTTATTTCGAAAGCTCCTTTCAAGCACGAGACCGCTAACACCTAAAAGGATAAGGGCGGCAGACGCATGGAAACATGAACACCTGAATGCTCCCTCCAAGACACAGACATCCTGTGTTGGAACCACATCGTCATTTCTTCACTGTTGCTGGGTCTAAATCCTGGAACCTCGTTTCTAATTGTACTGCGGGTGCACCGAAAGCAGATGGAGTCCAGCGTTTCAAGAAGGTGGCTCTCCACCAAGTTCTCAAGGCAAACTACAGATGGATAACAAATCCCAGCCTCGCCAGCAATGCCCACATCCAAGGAACAAGAAGGAACAGCCTTCACCTTGCTACCTCAGTCTAAGCCCAGATGTGTGTTACATTGGTGCCCTGCCCGTTCCTGAGCTCAGCACATTCTCCACCGTTTATGAGTAAGCGGTCTTCCAATTAAAATGGTGATGAGGAGGAATTTCTTCTCTTGAAAGTTCCATCGCATTTAGAATTCACTTTCACAGAAGTCAGTGGAGTCTGGGTCATTGTATATATTCAAGGCTGGTTTAGACTGACTTTTCATTTATGAGGGAGTGAAGACTTACTGTTGTCTGGCAGGAAATTGGAATTACGGCCATGTTCAGCTCAGCCATTATGCTATTGAATGCAGAACATGATCTGTGGGCTGAATGGCCTGCTCCCACTTTTATTTCTAATTACCTTGGTCCCACTGCCTGCTGATGTAGTTTCAGCTCCCACTTTCCATCCTGGCGACAGGACTTCTCAACCTCCATCAAAATTCAGCCGAACCATTCACAATTCTCTTTCAGAACCTTTCATAATTTTGTAATGTTATATTAAATTTCCCCCTTAATAATCTTTGGACCAGTGAAAAAGGACAGTTTTTTGAGCTTTTATTAATAACTATATTGCTCGTTCCTTGCAACATTCTAGCACATCTTTAATCTTTTCCTGGCTCTAATATCTTTCTTAGAAAGGGTTACCTTGAGCTGCAGGCAATGTTCAGTCGGGGCGTGGAATGCCCTGCCTGCAACAGTAGTAGACTCGCCAACTTTAAGGGCATTTAAGGGGTCATTGGATAGACATAGGGATGAAAATGGAATAGTGTAGGTCAGATCGTTTCACAGGTCGGCGCAACATCGAGGGCCGAAGGGCCTGTACTGCGCTGTAATGTTCTAATGTTCTAATTCTAATTCTTATCATCATCGGTGAAAGGAAATCTTTTGCATCTCTTGCACTTGCACAGAAAGGAACTGCGGACAAGCAAACAAGATCTTGGTTGTGATAGAAGAGTGAATAAAGATATTTTGTTTGCGATTTTAGGTGGACCTGGTGGAAATGGAAGAGCATAATGTGTTGAAGGTGGAGGCGGTTGGAGTGGAAAGTGAGAACAAGTGAATTAATATAATGGTTCTTGAAGGGAGGGAAGGAGGTGAGGACAGTCACTCGGGTGATGGAAGAGATAAAGCTGAGGCCTTTGCAAAACTAATGTGAGGAATGCACGGTTAATGTGAAATGAAGAGACTGCAGAAGCTCTGGTATGGAAGATGGCGTCGTTGGGACAAACAGAAGGTGATGAGGAAACTGAGAGAATGGAAGTTATCATTTATGCAAAGTGGAGTTTGAGGAATTGTGGTCAAGATAACTGTGGAAGTTGGTGGATCATATTAAATATTGATGCAAAGTCTGTCCACTTATATTGAGGGAGGGAATTCGTGGAAGAGAAGTGAAGAGTCACAGATGTACCGTTTTCAGGCGAGGGAGCAACACATATTTCAATGCAAATTTGATTCAATTTTCCAGCTCGATGTGAACAAGGGTTTGACACAGACACAATCATCGATGCATCGGATAAAGAGGTTGAAAAGGGAAACGGAGTAGCTCGGACGGTGTGAGGGAGAGAAAAATTTTGAAAATCCTGCCATTGTGTTCAGTTCCAGGCACCACACTTTGAGGAGCAATGTATTGGCTTTCGAGCGGGTGTAGAACATGTTCAAGAGAAAATTCCAGGGGTAACAAATGTTTTATGCCGACAGATTAAAGAATCGGGGTTGTTCTCCTTTAAGAGGAAATTGTGAGAGAGTTTGATAGAGTTGTTCCAAACCATGGGCTGCTTAAACAGAGTAGACACTGAGAAACTGCTCTCATTGGCCGACCTGACGAATACAAGAGGGCACATGTTCAAGGGGTTGGCAACAGCATCAATTGCGACATTAGGGAAACGTATGTGTACAAAGCACCTGTTTTGGAAATGAAATGAACTGGCTGAGAGAGTGGTGAAACCAGAATGAATCAGAAGCGAATTGAATAAACAACTGAAGAGATTAAAAAATGCAGGTTAGTGATGAGGAGATGTGGGAGTGAGATTAGCTGAGCTGCCTGTGCAGAGAGCTGACACGGTCAAGACAGACCAAATGGCCAACTGCTGTGTTGCAAGCATTCTATACTCCTTTTTGTTTGAATATATGAGTTATTGAACGAAATTGCACAGTTAAAGAGAGCATCAAGAGTATACACGAACATCCCTCAGAGGCTTCTCTGATGTTAGGAATTTAATTTATGAATAGCCATGCAGAGTGAAGGCCATCACCAAAACAACATGAGATCTACAGATGGGACTCGTGATTTTTCTAGGACCTCCTTGATTTCTGTTTAACACAGCTTCCAGTTATGATTACTTTCTTGCTGTGATCAGATTTGACCAGTCTTGGGAGTGGGGATGCGTCCAATTCAATTTTAACGGAAAATATATTCCATATTCAGGGAATTAACACAGCTGTCGTAATCTGTTTGTTCAAAGATTAAGAAAAACTGTTTGAACAATTTTGCAACCTCACTATCCCCATGGAGATTCGGGAGGGTATAAAGTTAATGCACTGGGAATGTGCCAGCTCAGAATTTGTGTCATTGATATTAACTGCAGCACGAACAGACCGATCACTCCAAGGAGAAAATGCTCCGACCAATTCAATGGGTCAAGACAATATTCTACATGATCCTTGCGATAATTGGCGTTCCTGGTAAGTATCTGTAACCAATGAAGTTTCATAAATCTGTGTATGAGCTGGTTTCTTCCATTACCATGGGAATAATTATATTACATGAGATTGAATGGTTCCAGTTACACAGACTCACATTCAATAATATAATTCTATTAATTTCCTCAATTATCTGTGCAGTTTTAATTTGTTGTCTGAACTGTTTCAAGCGCAAGGCACTCTGCATTGTAAAGTTATTGAATTATGTGGAATGTTGTATTCTGCAGAATCACAGTTCAAAGCAGGAGAATCTCAGAGGGGAAGGATTACTGGAATTATCTGTTAATGTAGAATTATACTGTGTGTGCGCATCTAACTGGAGTGGAGCACCTGACCTCAGCAATGATGTGTAACTGGGAGTCTCTGTCACTCAAGAATTGCACTGATTGTGGCTGAATAAATGGTGTGGACCACGTAACTCTCGGGACCATGTATTTCCTGGAGTATCTTTCATTGTATTCAGTGCGGGTCACCATCTTACACTTACTCGAAGTAGAGTTGTTGGCAGCACTATCAGGTGCTGATTAATTTCCTTCCCGAGCACGGTCCTGAGAAGTGTTTTATCATGAGTGACTGCAATAATAAATAATCCTCTTCAATATTACAACAAACACTGATGACTATAACTTGTTAAGAGACATGTTACTGATTTTACAGCACATGCACTGGGCATTCGACACAACTAGATTAGGACTGTCTTCCTGCTCCGCATGAAGACATTCCAGTGATCTAGTCCTATCAGCATATCCTTCCAATCCTGTCGCCCTCATGTACTAACCTCGCTTCTTCTTATTTTTTTCCCATTGCAACTACTCCAAGAGGTCTCAATTCCACGTTCCCAGAACTCCGAGTAAACAGGTCTCTCTTGAATTCCATCGTGAATTTATTGATGACCATCTTATTTTGAGGAATTGCAGAACTGGTCACCAGCAAAGGTGGAAATATCAGGTCCACGTTACCCCTCTCTAACTCTTATATAAGTTTAAAGGCCTCTATTAGTTCAACACACATCCTACTCTTATCGACATAATAGAACCACAACATATCCCAATAACTATAATCTCCCAGTTACGGTGTTATTTTTGTGAAGAATACATGCACCTGTTGGTTACCCTGGATATTTTTATCACGTGTCGTCCAGAAGACTACACATTATTTATGTGTTCAATAAATACCTTTCTAATCTGATAATGATATTCCTGTAGAAATGAAAGCCTGTGCTGTGATCACATTTGCATTGACTCAGTAAATTCTCTTTTCAATTTAACTCATTTATACAGCAGAGGGAGAGGTCCAAGACGTATGAGTGCCTCCACTCCGAGGGGCTAGTTAGAGTCAGGGAGGGATTTCTTCCACCCCAGGGAATGATTCGATTCCGGGATGGGTTCCTACAGTGGGAGTGGTTGGAGACCGGGTGCAGTTCTCTAGTCTACTCATTTTTTGGTTTCTCATTGCGACATTTAACTACTTGACCAGCGTCTGGTGAGCGGGGTGCTGTACCTTCCCGTCCAGTATTTGTTAAATCTGGAAGTGCTGGGGTTGGAGGCAGGATGAGGTGATGGACCCAATCTGACCCGATCGTAATCTACAAGGTTTTCGTTCTAAAATCCTTCCTGCTTGGGTTGAGAAGCGGAGAATGTTTTTTCAGTAATTTACAGCCACTTCTCCCTTCTCTCCTTTACAGTTAATTTAGTTTCAATTGTGATCCTGTCCCGGAGAAATTGCGGCCTCTCCAGCTGCACCACCCGCTACTTGGTAGCCATGTCAACGGCGGATCTATTGGTCATTATCACGAATATCATACTCCGGAGAATCAATAATCTGTATTTCCCATTAAATTTTCTGAAACTCACCTCTGTGTGTCGCCCTCTCTATGTCCTGATCCGTGCAGCCGTCGACTGCTCCGTCTGGTTCACCATCGCTTTCACATTTGATCGATTTGTCGCAATTTGTTGCCCGAAGCTGAAATCGAAATATTGCACCAGGAAAACTGCGAGTGTGGTTCTAACAACTACCGGCATTCTGCTCTGTCTTAAAAATATTCCCATCTACTTTAGATATAAGCCTACACGGGTAATCAACAATGTAGAATGGCGGTGCTCTAATAACCAAAGCTATTTCACTGACCCTCGATGGATTGGTTATAGAACGTTTGATCATGTTTTAACACCATTATTGCCATTTATTTTAATTCTGTTGCTGAACGCTCTGACGTTCAGACACATTTTAGTGACCAGTCGAGTTCGTCAGAGACTGAGGGGTCAGAGCAACAAAGATAATCACAGTGACTCTGAAATGGAGAGAAGAAGGAAGTCTATGATTTTACTCTTCAGCATATCTGGCAGCTTCATATTTCTGTGGTTTCTGTATATTTTATATATCTTTGCTGCTCGTTATTTCTTAGATGTTTATTCTTATCGTACCTTTGAAGCTGTTGCATATATGCTGCGGAATTTAAATTGCTGTACAAACACATTTATTTATGTGGTCACTCAGTCCGAGTTCAGAGAGCAGTTAAAGAGTGCAGTGAAATATCCAGTTACATCAATTCTTAAATTAATTAATAAACAAAGGAACTGAGACCGGCTTAAAGATCCAGTGGTTAATGGACAAGAGGTGACCGCTGGAGATGCAGAAGAAAATGGCTGCACGAGTAAAGACAAACATTCCAGCTGTTAGTGATGGGAAGAGGGGGGGTCCTGAACAGGAAGATCGGAAGTAAATTAGCAGGAATCAAAAAAGATAACGAGCAGTGAGCAAAGGGAAAGAGATGAACTTCATAAAGGGGTCAGGAGAAGAGTGACTGCTCTCCCTAAAGGAACTGATGTTAAAGAAGCTTGAACTGGATATAACACCTATCATTAAACAGGAACCATGCATTTTAATAAGTCTGCTAACTGACTTGATCAATTGAATATATCTATAGAAGAAAACATTTATATTTAAAAACAACGTTGTTTTTTCCTGATATTCCACCAGACACATTTATTCTTAATTGCGTTGGTAACCTGGGAATGTTGAGGTGAATAGTTTACGGTAATTGGCATTGTTGATAAGAAGATGAAAGATTGATGTAGAACTGCTTTGTTTCTACAAGGATGTGTTATTTGCTCACACAATGAAATGTTAACTCTAGGAGACAGGTAAATCAGACATGGATAAAAGCAAAATACTGCGGATGCTGGAAATTTGAAATAAAAACAAGAAATGCTGGAACCACTCAGCAGGTCTGGCAGCATCTGTGAAAAGAGAAGCAGAGTTAACGCTTCGGGTCGGTGACCCTTCTTCGGAACTCAAGAACTCGGAAGAAGGGTCACTGACCCGAAATGTTAACTCTGCTTCTCTTTTCACAGATGCTGCCAGACCTGCTGAGTGGTTCCAGCATTTCTTGTTTTTATATTAAATAAGAGATGGAGATGCTTTTATCGTACACCACTCGAATTACAGAGGTGCAGTGACAGCAGATGAATCTGACGTTAAACTAATGGAAGAGTTAATTCAAAGGATATCATAATAAGGAATCAGAAGCCTAAAAGATGGAAACTCAGAGTCTTTGCTGGTACAGTTTACAATGGTGTCTGTGGTGTAATTATTCTGAAACACAGTTCAACGGAATGTCCAATCAGAGACTGGAGAACCAGGGCATCGCCTGTGCTGGCAACATTCAAGGAATCCTGGTCTTGAAGGAGAAGAAACTTCCATGTTGGCTTCAGTGCTTTTTTGTTAAGCATTTATAACATCTTGCTTAATAAATTATTCTGGATTCATAAGTATCCGTCATTTGTGCATTGTTCGGTCAGGCACAACTGAGAACCCCATTGTAATAAATTGAAAATTCTGTACTGAGAATTTTTAAATAAAAGTGTTCAACACCTGAAAATCCTGAAAGAGACAATGGTGCAACTTGGGGCCAGATGTTGAAAAAGGCTAAAACGAAATGACTGGTTGTGAAGATGAGTGAAATCTTGCTGTGATTAGTCTGGCCAACTTTTTACATTCAAGGAAGGAAATGCATAAGGGGAACAACCAGACATAGATCCGCAGGACCTGTGAATAAGATGTCATTTGAATTACCATATAAAAGATTGGTCAAAAACATAGAACGAATATCAGCAGAAATGTGGAATAATTTAATATTTTAAGCTTCCAAGAATCATAGAAACATAAAATGTTTAAGGTACAGAAAGCGGCTACTTTGACCTATCGTGTCTGTGCCAGCCAGAAAATGATCCACCTATTCCAATCCCACCTTCCAGCATTTGGTTCTTAACCCTGCAGATTATGGTAGCTGAGGTGCATATCCAGACTTCTTTTCAATGAGTTGAGCGGCTGTGCCTCAACCACCCTTTCAGGCAGTGAGGTCCAGATCCCGACCACCCTCTGGATGAAAAAAAGTTTTTCATCATCTCCCCTCCATTTTTTTAGCAATCAGATTAAAGCTATCCCCCTCGTCACTGACCTCTCTGCTAAGGCGAATAAATCCTTTACCTCCATTCTATCCAGGCTCCTCAAGATTTTGTATATTTCAATCAGATCTCCTCTCAGCCTTCTCTGTTCCAAGGAGAATAACCACGGCCTATCCAATCTTTCCTCCTACTTGCATTTTTCCAGTCCTGGCAACATCCTCGTAAATGTCCTTTGTACCCACTCTAGTGCAATTACATCCTTTCTGTAATGAGGTGACCAGAACTGCACACAGTACTCAAGTTGTTGCCTCACCAATGAGTTATATTGGGATTCAGATGGTAACAGAGAGTGAGAGACTGGAATTCAGAGGGTAACAGAGTGGGAGAGACTGAGATTCAGAGGGTAACGGTGAGGGAGAGACTGGGATTCAGAGGGTAAAAGAGTTGGAGAGACTGGGATTCAGAGGGTAACAGAGAGGGAGAGACTGGGATTCAGACGGTAAGGGAGAGGGAGAAACTGGGATTGCGAGGGTAACAGAGAGGGAGAGTCTGAGATTCAGAGGGTAACGAAGAGGGGGAGGCTGGGGTTCATATGGTAACAAAGAGGAAGAGACTGGGATTCAGAGGGTAACAGGGAGGGAGAGACTAAGATTCACACGGTAATTGAGATGGGCCACTTGTCCCATCGTGTCTATTCCAGACAGAAAACGATCCACCTATTCTAATCCCACCTTCCAGCATTTGGTCCGTAGCATAGACAGGGTGAGGGAGAAAGGGAGAGATACAGGATGAGGGAGAGAGATAGAGAAGCTGGGTGAGAGCAGAGAGAGAGAGACTGTGTGAGGAAGACAGAGAGAGTGGCAGAGACAGAGAGAGGGAGGCACAGAGTCAGAGGGAGGGAGAGGGAGAGACAGTGTGTGGGAGACAGAGAGAGAGAGAGACAGGGTGAGCGAGAGAGAGAGAATAAGACAGTGTGAGGGAGACAGAGAGAGAGAGATAGAGTGAATGTCAGGATGAGGGAGAGGGAGACTGTGTGAGGAAGAGAGAGAGAGAGAGAGAGAGATAGAGAGAAAGAATTCGTGAGACAGTGTGAGGGAGAGAGAGACAGTGTGAGAGAGAGAGAGACGGTGAGAGAGAGAGAGACGGTGAGAGAGAGAGAGAGAGAGACAGAATGAGGGAGAGAGAGAGAAAGACAGTGTGAGGGAGACAGAGAGAGACAGTGAATGACAGGATGAGGGAGAGAGAGACTGTGTGAGGGAGAGAGAGAGAGAGACAGAGACAGGGAGAGAGAGACACACAGAGAGACAGAGTGAGGGAGTGAGAGACAGAGTGAGGGGGAGAAAAAGGGTGAGTGAGAGAGAGAGAAACAGAGAGACGGTGTGAGGGAGAGACAGAGAGAGAGAGAGAGGGTGAGGGAGAGAGAGAGAGTGGCTGAGTGAGGGAGAGAGAGAGAGAGACAGAGTGATGGAGAGAGCGAGAGAGAGAGCGAGGGTGAGGGAGAGAGGGAGACTGCGTGAGGGAGAGAGCGAGAGGGAGAGACAGGGTGAGGGAGGGAGAGAGAGAGACACACACACAGTGAGGGAGAGAGAGAGAGAGACTGTGTGAGGGAGACAGAGAGGGAGACAGAGTGAGGGACAGAGAGAGACAGGGTAAGGGAGGGAGAGAGAGATAGATAGAGGGAGAGAGAGAGGTAGAGAGAAAGACAGACAGAGTGAGGGATGGAGGGAGAGAGATATCGATAGAGGGAGAGAGAGAGGTAGATAGAGAGACAGAGACAGAGAGACAGAGACAGAGAGACAGAGACAGAGAGACAGAGACAGAGAGAGAGAAAGACAGACAGAGTGAGGGATGGAGGGAGAGAGATATCGATAGAGGGAGAGAGAGAGGTAGATAGAGAGACAGAGACAGAGAGACAGAGACAGAGAGACAGAGAGAGCGAAAGACTATTTGAGGGAGAGAGAGAGTGAAAGAGAAAGGGAGAGTGTGTGAGAGAGAGAGAGAGAGAGAGAGTGAGGGAAACAATGAGAGAGAGAGACAGGATGAGGGAGGGAGAGAGATAGAGAGATAGGGCGAGGGAGAGCGAGAGAGAGAAATAGAGAGACAGTGTGAGGGCGAGAGAGAGAGAGACTGTGTGATGGAGAGAGAGAGAGACTGTGAGGGAGAGAGAGGGAGAGACAGGGTGAGGGAGGGAGAGAAGGAGATTTGGGGAGGGAGAGCGAGAGACTGTGAGGGAGACAGATAGAGAGAGACTGCGTGAGGGAGGGTGAGGGAGAGACTTTGCGAGGAAGACAGAGAGGGAAACAAGGTGAAGGAGAGAGAGAATTTGAGACAGTGTGAGGGAGACTGAGAGAGCCAGTGTGAGGGAGATTGAGAGACAGAGTGAGGGAGGCAGAGAGAGACAGTGTGAGGGAAGGAGAAAGAGAGACTGTGTCAGGGAGGCAGTGTGAGAGACTGTGTGAGGCAGTCAGGAAGAGAGAGAGAGAGTGAGGGGGTTAGAGAGACAGTGTCAGGGAGACAGAGAGAGACAGACAGAGTGAGGGTGAGAGACAGACTGTGTGAGGGAGACAGAGAGGGAGACAGGGTGAGGGAGGGAGAGAGAGAGAGACAGAGTGAGGGAGAGAAATAGAGAGAGAAATAGATAGACAGTGTGAGGGAGAGACAGAGAGACAGCATGAGGAAGACAAGAGAGAGAGAGCGAGAGAGAGACAGGGTGAGGGCGAGAGAGAGAGAGAGACAGTGTGAGGGGAATAGAGAGAGAGAGAGAGAGCGAGAGAGTGACAGGGTCAGGGAGAGAGAGAGAGACAGAATGAGGGAGAGGGATGGAGAGAGAAATGGAGAGACCGGGTGAGGGAGAGACAAAGAGAGAGACAGGGTAAGGGAGACAGAGAGAGAGAGACAGAGAGCGACAGCATGAGGGAGACAGAGAGAGAGCGAGAGAGAGAGAGACAGGGTGAGAGAGAGAGAGAGAGATGGGGAAGATTTGAAAGATTTAGAGACAGGTTGAGGAAAGGCGAGAGAGGGAGACAGAGACTTTTATGTACAAAATGATGGGAGATCCATGTCCATGGAACAAATGGAGGGATCTCCCCTCTTCATATAAAATGGAGGGAGCTCACCCTCCTCATATAAACTGGAGGGAGCTCCTCCTCTACATATCAATTGGAGGGTGCTCCTCCTCTACATATCAGATGGAGGGCAGTCCCCCTCGACATATCAAATGGAGGGCTCTCCCCCTCTACATATCAAATGGAGGGCGCTCCCCCACTGCATATCAAATGGAGGGCGCTCCCCCTCTACATATCAAATGGAGGGCGCTCCCCCTCTACATATCAAATGGAGGGCTCTCCCCCTCTACATAACAAATGGAGGGAGCTCCCCCTCTACATATCAAATGGAGTGAGCTCTCCCTCTACATGTCAAATAGAGGGACCTCCCCCTCCACATACAAAGAGGAGAGAGCTACCCCTCTACACACAACGTGGAGGGACCTCCCCCTCTACATAACAAATAGAGGGACCTCCCCCTCTACATATAAATAGGAGGGCGCTCCCCCTCTACATATCAAATGGAGTGAGCTCCCCCTCTACATAACAAATGGAGTGAGCTCCCCCTCTACATATCAAATGGAGGGCGCTCCCCCTCTACATAACAAATGGAGGGAGCTCTCCCTCTACATATCAAATGGAGTGAGCTCTCCCTCTACATGTCAAATAGAGGGACCTCCCCCTCTACATACAAAGAGGAGAGGGCTACCCCTCTACATACAACGTGGAGGGACCTCCCCCTCTACATAACAAATAGAGGGACCTCCCCCTCTACATATAAATAGGAGGGCGCTCCCCTCTACATATCAAATGGAGTGCACTCACCCTCTACATAACAAATGGAGTGAGCTCCCCCTCTACATACCAAATGGAGTGAGCTCTCCCTCTGCATGTCAAATAGAGGGACCTCCCCCTCTACTTATAAATAGGAGGGCGCTCCCCCTCGACATATCAAATGGAGTGCACTCACCCTCTACATAACAAATGGAGGGAGCTCCCCCTCTACATATCAAATGGAGTGCACTCACCCTCTAGATAACAAATGGAGGGCACTCCCCCTCTACATATAAATAGGAGGGCGCTCCCCCTCGACATATCAAATGGAGTGCACTCACCCTCTAGATAACAAATGGAGTTAGCTCCCCCTCTACATACCAAATGGAGTGAGCTCTCCCTCTACATGTCAAATAGAGGGACCTCCCCCTCTACTTATAAAGAGGAGAGGGCTACCCCTCTACATATAAAGTGGAGGGACCTTCCCCGAGATATAAAACAGAAGGAGATGCCATTCTATGTAGAAAATGGAGGGAGATCCCTGTCTAGATAACAATTAGAGGGAGCTCCGCCTCCACTTATAAAATGGTGGGAGTTCCACCTGTACATATAGAATGGAGGGAGCACCCTCTCTGCATATGAAATGGTGGGAATTAGTAGAGGGGGAGCTTTTACAGCACAGGCAGGATACTTAGAAAGGGGGAAGTGTTTACAATGGAGGGCAGGGGGGAAAATTAGATTGGAGTCAGTAATGGAGGGGTATAATATATGGAAGTCTGTTCCTGGGGGTATCTAGATGGGTGTCTGTCCACAGGAGGGGGGTATTTACAAGGGAGTGTGTTTCTCGGTGGGTATTTAGATGGGAGTCTGTTCCTGGGGAGTGTATTTACATGGGAGTGTGTTCCTCGGGTGGCGGGGGTATTTAGATGGGAGTTTGTTCCTGGGGGGGGTAGATGGGAGTCTGTTCCTGGGGAGTGTATTTACATGGGAGTGTGTTCCTAGGGTGGCGGGGGTATTTAGATGGGAGTTTGTTCCTGGGACGGTATTTAGATGAGAGTCTGTTCTTGGGGTCGGGGGTGGTATTTAGATGGAAGTCTGATCCTGGGGGGGTGGGTATTTAGATGGGAGATTTTTCCTGGGGGGATATTTAGATGGGAGACTGTACCTGGGGGGGGGGGGGAGTATTTAGATCGGTTGTCTTGCAACAGGGGGAAGGGGATAATTAGATGGGGTCTGTTCATAGTGAGGGTATTAGACAGGGTCAGTTAACAGGAGAAATCAGATAGGGGTCTGTAGATGAGATTATTTAGATTGGGGGCTCTTTACAAGGGGGGATGTTTTCCAGGGGGCAAATATTGCAGGGGAAAAAAATTGCAGGGTTGATATAAATTGTGGGGGGAGGACATTTTGAGGGGGTGGGAAAAGAACTGGGAAAATACATTGTGGGGGCGGAACTTGCGGGGGGGATATAAATTGCGGGGGGAGATATAAATTGCGGGGGGTAGATATAAATTGCGGGGGGAGATATAAATTGCGGGGGGGAGATATAAATAGTGGGGGAGATATAAATTGCGGGGGAGATATAAATTGCGGGGGGGAGATATAAATAGTGGGGGAGATATAAATTACGGGGAGGAGATATAAATTGCGGGGGGGAGAGATATAAATTGCGGGGGGAGATATAAATTGCGGGGGGTAGATATAAATTGCGGGGGGAGATATAAATTGCGGGGGGGAGATATAAATAGTGGGGGAGATATAAATTACGGGGAGGAGATATAAATTGCGGGGGGGAGATATAAATAGTGGGGGAGATATAAATTACGGGGAGGAGATATAAATTGTGGGGGCGTGAGATGTAAATTGCGGTGGTGTGATATAAATTGCAGGGGGCGAGATATAAATTGTGGGGTCGTGAGATATAAATTGCGGTGGTGTGATATAAATTGCGGGGGGGAGATATAAATTGTGGGTGGGAGATATAAATTGCGGGGGGAGATATAAATTGCGGTGAGGAGATATAAATTGCGGGGAGGAGATATAAATTGTGGGGTCGTGAGATATAAATTGCGGTGGTGTGATATAAATTGCGGGGGGAGATATAAATTGCAGGGGGCGAGATATAAATTGTGGGGGCGTGAGATATAAATTGCGGGGGTGTGATATAAATTGCGGGGGGGAGATATAAATTGCAGGGGGCGAGATATAAATTGCGGTGAGGAGATATAAATTGCGGGGAGGAGATATAAATTGCGGGGGGAGATAAAAATTGCGGTGAGGAGATATAAATTGCGGGGAGGAGATATAAATTGTGGGGTCGTGAGATATAAATTGCGGTGGTGTGATATAAATTGTGGGTGGGAGATATAAATTGCGGGGGGAGATATAAATTGCGGGGAGGAGATATAAATTGCGGTGGTGTGATATAAATTGTGGGGGCGTGAGATATAAATTGCGGTGGTGTGATATAAATTGCGGGGGGGAGATATAAATTGCAGGGGGCGAGATATAAATTGTGGGGGCGTGAGATATAAATTGCGGGGGTGTGATATAAATTGCGGTGGTGTGATATAAATTGCGGGGGGAGATATAAATTGCAGGGGGCGAGATATAAATTGCGGTGAGGAGATATAAATTGCGGGGGGGGAGATATAAATTGCGGGGGGAGATATAAATTGCGGTGAGGAGATATAAATTGCGGGGAGGAGATATAAATTGTGGGGTCGTGAGATATAAATTGCGGTGGTGTGATATAAATTGTGGGTGGGAGATATAAATTGCGGGGAGGAGATATAAATTGCGGTGGTGTGATATAAATTGTGGGGGCGTGAGATATAAATTGCGGTGGTGTGATATAAATTGCGGGGGGGAGATATAAATTGCAGGGGGCGAGATATAAATTGTGGGGGCGTGAGATATAAATTGCGGGGGTGTGATATAAATTGCGGTGGTGTGATATAAATTGCGGGGGGGAGATATAAATTGCAGGGGGCGAGATATAAATTGTGGGGAGGAGATATAAATTGCGGGGGGAGATATAAATTGCGGGGAGGAGATATAAATTGCGGGGAGGAGATATAAATTGCAGGGGGCGAGATATAAATTGTGGGGGGAGATATAAATTGTGGGGGGAGATATAAATTGCGGGGGGAGATATAAATTGCGGGGAGGAGATATAAATTGCAGGGGGCGAGATATAAATTGCGGGGGGAGATATAAATTGCGGGGGGAGATATAAATTGCGGGGAGGAGATATAAATTGCAGGGGGCGAGATATAAATTGTGGGGAGGAGATATAAATTGCGGGGGGAGATATAAATTGCGGGGAGGAGATATAAATTGCGGTGGTGTGATATAAATTGTGGGGGCGTGAGATATAAATTGCGGTGGTGTGATATAAATTGTGGGGGCGTGAGATATAAATTGCGGTGGTGTGATATAAATTGCGGGGGGGAGATATAAATTGCAGGGGGCGAGATATAAATTGTGGGGGCGTGAGATATAAATTGCGGGGGTGTGATATAAATTGCGGGGGGGAGATATAAATTGCAGGGGGCGAGATATAAATTGCAGGGGGCGAGATATAAATTGCAGGGGGCGAGATATAAATTGTGGGTGGGAGATATAAATTGCGGGGGGAGATATAAATTGCGGGGGGAGATATAAATTGCGGGGAGGAGATATAAATTGTGGGGGGGAGATATAAATTGTGGGGAGGAGATATAAATTGTGGGGGGAAATATAAATTGCGGGGGTAGATATAAATTGCAGGGAGGAGATATAAATTGCGGGAGGCAGATATAAATTGCGGGGAGGAGATATAAATTTCCGGGGGGCAGATATAAATTGCGAAGGAAATATAAATTGGGGGAGGGGTTTATAAATTGCGGGGGGGATATAAATTGAGAGGGGGGAGATATAAATTGTGGGGTCCTGAGATATAAATTGCGGTGGTGTGATATAAATTGCGGGGAGGAGATATAAATTGTGGGGGCGTGAGATATAAATTGCGGTTTTGTGATATAAATTGCAGGGGAGGAGATATAAATTGCGGGGAGGAGATATAAATTGTGGGGGCGTGAGATATAAATTGCGGTGGTGTGATATAAATTGCGGGGCGGAGATATAAATTGCAGGGGGCGAGATATAAATTGTGGGGGCGTGAGATATAAATTGCGGGGGTGTGATATAAATTGCAGGGGAAGATATAAATTGCGGGGGGGGATATAAATTGCAGGGGGCGAGATATAAATTGTGGGTGGGAGATTTAAATTGCGGGGGGAGATATAAATTGCGGGGGGAGATATAAATTGCGGGGAGGAGATATAAATTGTGGGGGGGAGATATAAATTGTGGGGAGGAGATATAAATTGTGGGGGGAAATATAAATTGCGGGGGGAGATATAAATTGCAGGGAGGAGATATAAATTGCGGGAGGCAGATATAAATTGCGGGGAGGAGATATAAATTTCCAGGGGGCAGATATAAATTGGGGGAGGGGTTTATAAATTGCGGGGGGGATATAAATTGAGAGGGGGGAGATATAAATTGTGGGGTCCTGAGATATAAATTGCGGTGGTGTGATATAAATTGCGGGGAGAAGATATAAATTGTGGGGGCGTGAGATATAAATTGCGGTGGTGTGATATAAATTGCAGGGGGAGATATAAATTGCAGGGGGCGAGATATAAATTGTGGGGGCGTGAGATATAAATTGCGGTGGTGTGATATAAATTGCGGTGGTGTGATATAAATTGCGGGGGGGAGATATAAATTGCAGGGGGCGAGATATAAATTGTGGGTGGGAGATATAAATTGCGGGGGAAGATATAAATTGCGGTGAGGAGATATAAATTGCGGGGAGGAGATATAAATTGTGGGGGCGTGAGATATAAATTGCGGTGGTGTGATATAAATTGCGGGGCGGAGATATAAATTGCAGGGGGCGAGATATAAATTGTGGGGGCGTGAGATATAAATTGCGGGGGTGTGATATAAATTGCGGGGGAAGATATAAATTGCGGGGGGAGATATAAATTGCAGGGGGCGAGATATAAATTGTGGGTGGGAGATCTAAATTGCGGGGGAGATATAAATTGCGGGGAGGAGATATAAATTGTGGGGGGGAGATATAAATTGTGGGGGAAATATAAATTGCGGGGGGAGATATAAATTGCAGGGAGGAGATATAAATTGCGGGAGGCAGATATAAATTGCGGCGAGGAGATATAAATTTCCGGGGGGCAGATATAAATTGCGGGGGAGATATAAATTGGGGGAGGGGTTTATAAATTGCGGGGGGATATAAATTGAGAGGGGGAGATATAAATTGCGGGGGGGGGTGGAGATAAATTGCGGGGGTGGATATAAATTGCGGGGGGTAGATAAATTCTGTGGGATAAATTGAAGGGGGCGGTTAGGGTTCGAAAAAGAAAGAGAAAAAGAAAAATTCGGAAAGAGATAAAAAGAAAGAAAGAAAAGATAGAAAGAGAAAGAGAGAAGATATAATGAGACAAAGAAAGAGAGAGAGAAAGAGAGAGAAAAGAAAGAAAGCGACAAAGGAAGAGAGATAAAAAGAGAGAAGAGATAGAGACAAGAAAGAGAGAAAAAGAGAAAGAAAGAGAGAAAAGACATATAAACAGAAAAGAGAGTGAAATCACAGAAACAGAGATAAGACAGAAAGAGGCGGGGAATGAGAGAAAAGACTGAAAGAGACAGAGAAAAGACAGAAAGTCAGGAATAGAGGAAAGACAAAGTCAGAGAAATAGAGAAAATACAGAAAGTCAGAAATAGAGAAAAGACAAAAATTCAGAAATAGAGAAAAGACAGAAAGTCAGAGAAATGGAGACAAGACAGAAAGTCAGAAATGGAGAAAAGACAAAGTCAGAGAAATAGAGAAAAGACAGAGATACAGAGAAATAGAGAAAAGACAGAAAGAGAGAGAAAAAGTGGAGGGAAAAAAGTGGAGGGAAATAACTGAGATGCAAAGAAATAGCAGGCAGCAAAGAGACAGACAG